>NW_025935667.1:0-56355 GCF_000764305.2 Hyalella azteca | reverse complement strand
AAATGGTCTAGTTCCAGTCTAAATACTGTAATCCATATTTGTATTCCAGGTATCGTATACCTAGTAGTAAAAGCTATTTATTAGAAAAGCATTGAACAATTGAAGTCCACGTTCGTCTTTCTAGAGCCTCAAAGACCGTAAGTTAATTAATCTTGGCGAATTTACCTTGTGTCATGTTAATTACCGTGCAGTCAGTCAGCTTGGAAAGTAGACCAGCGACTTAGTACTATTCTAGCAGCAGCCTGCCTCTGTCAGATCCTCAAAAGGTCACCTTGTTATTGCTAATATTGAATATTTAAATTTATTAGAATAACTTGTGGTCGGCTAGATGTTACCCTTCGACCGTTCATTATTGCCCGTTCTATTTTATGTGCCTTATGATGATGCTATAAGTTATGAAATCGGTTAGGGTCATGAGTCAGACCAATGAGATTAATTAGATTAATTAGATTAATCATCGATGAAATTATTATATTGAAACGCGTTCTCTAACAATATCTTCACTTCCATTTCAACCTATCAATACTTCGGAAGTCCAGCGTCATTGATAAATAAATATATTATTTGATTGAATGTCCTATAATCGTTTAAACCCTTTCCAAGCTTGAGACCTGAGGATTATAATAGATGTTAGCCTCCGGCGTAGAAAAGTTATATAGAGTCACAGTAGAGTTTGAATTTCGATTTTCAATCTATAAAAACCAAAATAATTAAAACCAACTTACTTGCATAGAGTTTCGAAGCAAATTGTGGTTTTGAATATCAGTCGTTAAAGATAGGTGTTTCTCCATAGTATACATACGTTAACCAATACTTTTTGGTCAGTGTTTTCCTTACATTTTGCTTTTGTGCTGCACTTGTTTCATGTTGGCATTTATTCCTTTATTAACTGTAAAAAAGTGTATATAACCTGCAAATACACAAATAAATTAATTAGTGACACTCTCACTTGTGATCCACATTAGCGGTGGCCTCATCCATGAGCAGGATGGGGTTGTGCGAGAGGATGGCGCGAGCCAGACACACGAGCTGCCGCTGCCCCACACTCAGGTTGCTGCCGCCCTCCTCTACTGAGTGATCCAGACCATCGGGGCTAGCCTGCACCACCTCCTTCATTTGCACCTACACAAATTCAATCAATTTAATAGAGATATAAAATAACATCTGAGCAAGATTGCTTGGTTTACCTAACGAAATGCTTGGGAGGTAATACCTCTCATGAGTAATACAAAACCGAAAAATGTTATATTTCCATTCTGAAATTGATATGGGCAAAATTCATCATCGATGCAAAATTTATAACATTGAAGTACCGAAGAGATTACAAACTTATATTATAAATTTTATATGGAATCTTTACATGCATTTGCACGAATTTTAAATAGTGATATAGCCCGCTCCAGTGACAACATTATCCGTAAATGCACGCTGGAATTGAACAAAAACGCCATTACGTGAAAATTTGGGGTGTGATCAATGATAAATTCTTCTCTTCAAAACGTTTATTTTACCAGTTACAAAAGTTGCATTCATTCTGGAGAAAAAACCAATGCCTTCGCCAAAGTCACGCAATGTCGTTTGCCTGTTAAATCGCGTCTGAGTATCAAGAAATTCGGTCATATCTCAAGAACATTGTTTATGGAACATTGCAAGATAATGGAGCAGTGCAAGAGCACGCTTCCAACTGCATGATTACCTCATATTTTAGTGGATCTTCAAAAATCTTGTCATAAATTGCACGTAATAACTTGATTAGATGAAATAACCAAAACAAAACACGAGTTGTTGTGCTGGTCTGTTCAGTTTATAAGTTAACTAATCACTCCATCACTCCCACTCACTGCGTCAAGTGCATCCCATAGCTCCTCGTCAGGGTACTCGTAGAAAGGGTCCAGGTTCTTACGAAGAGGGCCATTGAAGAGTACAGGGTCCTATCAGACAGACAACGATCATAATAAATCAATCTGGGAAAAAGCTTCTATAATAATGAATTTTTTATTTGTTAGACATTCTTGTGAAAACTTTTCTAAAACAAAGCCGCATTCTTTCTATTATAAAAAATATAACTCAGCACTCACTGCAGCGAGTGACAGAGAGCGCATTTTCTCGTCGACGAAAACGTGAAGTCACGGACATACAGACAGACAGACGGACGAACGGACATGACGAGCCCAATAAGGCATTTTTTTCATATATGAGAAAATGCGCTAAAAAGGGTAAAGCGATAAGAAAGCCTATCAAATCAGCAAATAATGATTTGTTTTCTAAAAAAAATTTAAACGAAGCCTAATAGAAAATTTAATATTCTTCCATGCATGACATAAACTGTGACGTGTCAATTACTTGAGGGATGATAGAAATGTTCTTGCGAAGAGTGTGCAGCCCGAGTTTGCCGATGTCCACACCGTCGATGATGATCTCTCCCGTGGGTTCCGTTAAGCGGAACAAGCAGGAGATGAGCGACGACTTGCCGGCTCCCGTGCGGCCAACGATACCGATCTGAATTGAACATGTCAGGTAATTCTGGCGTCCGAGTTTCAGAAAGAGAAATTTGATGTAGCAAGTAAATTTAGAACACAAGACTCACTTTTTTGTAGAAAAAACAGACACGTGTGATTATTTTTTCTACGAACTTAAGACAAAAATTACTAAATTTGACTGTTTTCACAGCTTAGACAAAAATTGAGATGGGATGATGTTCACGGGTCATTGAAACGCTTTGAAGTGAAACTAAACAGCTCTCAGAATTCGATTTGTTAATTCATGAATGATCCTGTTATTTACGGTAAAAATCAACAAAATCCATACTGTGCAGTGCTAGTCGATTACAAAATTTTGAGATTGGAGTCACATACATTATGTTTTTAATGACGCTGGATAAATTTTTAAAGAAATTTTGACATGATACAAACTTTGTGTTAATCGTAATAATATTTCTATCATGGTGTATTCAAATGATAAATCGAGAAGACGTACTTTCTCTCCCGAGGCTATATTAAATGAGACGTTCCTCAGCACCAAAGGCAGGTGCTCGTCATAGCGAAGGCTCACGTTCCTGAACTCAATCTCTCCAGAGCTTGGCCAATCTGACTTCAGGTTGTCGTCTGGAATCAAAGTTAAAATTTTATTTGAAGTTTTACAGGTTAATGTGTAAATACTGAATTTCGATCAGCGTTTGGTCAACTATCTTGTCTATAAGTGAAGTATTTTACAGACTAATTAGAAGGAAAAAAAGTGGAACAGAAGTGTAAACAGATCGTTGGGACACGGCAATCGCCAATTTAAAAACCAGAATGTTTATAGTTTGAAACTGAGTTTATATCGGCAGAGCACATGCGATTTTTTCATGAAATAAGCCTTTTCTATGATTTTTATGACTGGTTAAGTAGATACATTCGATTTTACAAGAGTTTTTAATAACCTCGAGTGTTCTATACGTCACACAGGCCGTTGGTTTACTATACACCCAGCTAGGGTTAGGTTTTCAATAGTTGCTCGGAATAGATTAGGCTGTTTGAGAATCGCATTGTTTCGAATTCTGTTTAATAAAATCCCGTCATTCCTAAATCCATCGTCCAGAATTCATTTCATAATTTTTTAAACAACTGGAAGGCAATTAAAGAGACGCCAACATTCTGTACGAAACTCCTTTGGCACTCCCGTTTGGAAATTACGAAAATAATATCTGGACTCCAATCCAATACAATATCTAATCTATAATACCTCGATTCGATTATTATCGTGGATAGTGTATACTCGCTCGATTAACCCAAATAAATATCCAAAACGTGCACTGGCAAACTGTCAAACTTTGAAAATTATGTATAAGATTATAACCCTGTTCCTCATTCCTGAATAAATAAAACTCTACAGGCTTTTTGTTGGACAATCTTTTTTTAATAATAATTTTTATGACGGCTCGAAGAAACAATTTTAACACAATGAGGTTTACCTGCTAATATATGGCTATCAATTATTATTATTGTTATTGGAATTCTACTCGCCAAACATTGGAATGAAACTTGGCTCGGTTCATGAGTTATCTGATATTTCGAGCATCAGACGTGTTGTGTTTCTGCTATCTAACTTAATTTAGTTTAACCTTGAGCTTGCTTCATTACAGATATTTTTGGATAGTAAGGGGTTTTGAGTTCTCGTACTACTCATTATAGAGGGATTTTATGTTGTGTCTTGGATTTCGGTAAGCTATACTCAAGTAATGAACTAGCTCCGAAAAGGTGTATGCTTTATTGCATAACATTCTCCATTTGTGTTCAATGGCTACAACTCCACCGCCCAGTCGTCAGCAGACTTCTTATCTACTGTATGACTAACCTTCATCTGTGACAAGTGGTTGCTCTGGTTGCAGTTCACTGAACTCGAGCACCCTCTCCACAGATGTCATCTGGTTTTCGACCTCGGCCGACTGCCGAACTCCCCACTGAAGAGTGTTGGTGAGCATCAGTGAGCAGTAGATAGCTAACCCCACATCTCCACTCCGTTGATCTGATTGTTGACACAGAAATTATAATGTCACCATCTCATGAAATATTGGAAGTGGATGGCGTAGAAATGTTTCCTGATAAGTAGAACAATAGGGCGGCCCAGTGTTACAGTTCAGAGTACCAGGATTTGCGCAGAGAGGCGCGGGTTCAATCCCATGCAGGTCTGTGCCCCAGTTTCTGGTCTGAACTCCGAATCGGCGAGGAGGCCGGGCGGTTTATGCACATCAGAATTGTAGCAGTGAGTTGCGAGTTCGAGACCGCAAAATGCCGTGAATGTTCTGCGATGTTAAGAATCGGCGACAGGCCTACAGCCTACTAAATCTGAAACAGCTATTAATAATAGCATACAAATTTTGGCAACCATCGCAGTTCTATGTAAAATCCGCTTATATCCTCGAAGTTCCAATGCCACCTTATATACTCATCTAAGCACCACCACACCATCCTGTTCTGAGTGCGCATCTCACGGCCACGCCTACACACAATGCAACTCATAAAAAATGCCTCAATTGCCAACTAGAACACAGGAAATTTATATGGACCATCTGCCATACAGGGGAAAACCATTTTTAACAAACAAAAACAACATCAGACCAAGAAATAAGTATAGCACTACAATTGTAGACAGAAATAGTCAAACATGCAATAAAACAGACCAACATCCCTCAACACACCCTTACTCTCACCAACACAACTCAAATCAAACTATCAGCTTTATTACCAGACACATATATCGCCTGCCTTACAAGACAGTGATTTGTATAAATTTTCTCAAAATCACTGAAAGCAAATCGATGCCACCTTCCCTGACCGTGAATCAATCAGAGATATTTATCTTTTTCTATAACTAACAAAAGAGCAAAGCACACTCAGACAAATCACTGCAACCTGAGAACCGAATTTATTGATGACCACGACATTAGACAGTCCACGCTAAGCCTACTACTAACCGCAGATAGACAATGTAATTCCGAAAACGAGTTCTTTACCATTGCCAGCCAACATCCATTACGGAGACCGCGAAAGCTTGGCTTCATCATAGAAAGCGAAAAATAAGCGACGACTAGTACAAGTAACCACATATTCCGATGTCAGCACATGACGAAACAATATCAGTCAGTCTATCAAGTAGTGGAAAAGACACCAACCCAATTCCAGAAGTCTTTAAAAAAATCTGGTACATTAGAGAAATAAGAAAGAAACGGACGGATATACGGACTGACGCTTTCGGTAAAACTTCGAAACTCCCCCCAAATAATTGACTATTTGAGACGCGAAAAACTAAAATTCAACAAGCCCACAATCTATTTTATCAATAATACACCTGAATACATAAACACAACAAAAACCACAAAAACATCCCAATTCAAACATCTTTGCTTAAAATGATCCGCCACTGTTCACAAAAGCAACAACACAATGTCCGTTACTGATACAACAATAAATTTACAAACTTGGCAGGACCTCGTCAACACTCAAGAAACACAAACCGATCCTCAAAAGTTCTAGTCTTACCTCAAACGTATTTGCTTACTTCCAACACAAAACTAGCCGTACCATCCTTCTAAAACAGCAATACAAAACAGAACTCACCATAATAAAATGAAACCATCTTTCGCTGATATCTAACACATTCATTGGCAACATTCACTATCCATACACGAACAAAATAACGGTCTTTATACTCGCAACACACAGTTGTAGGTCCCAGATACCAGTCAGAAAAGCAATTGCAATCACTAATTTACGGAGAATACTCAAATTTTTATCATTTTCCATCCAACACGAAACACATCATTTACCACATCTTTGTTATATTGTCTCACATATACCCCTCAATACAATACCCTCAATGTACGATATTAACCTCAATATTTTACCCTTCAATACATCTCTTTCAAAACATCAATATCCCAACTACCGAAAATACGAAACAAGGCCCTGAATTTCATCACAAATAAACATTAGTCCTAATTCATACATCACAAAACACTACACAAACAATACGACCTCCCCTCCTATACACACAGACTTTCATCAACAAGCGTGTAAAACATGGTTCATCATCAAAATGCGACCCACTGATTTTCAATCAACTCTCATTCCGTCCAAACGCTGCTGCAGGGCAGCACCTGTCATTTTAGAGCTACAAATGCCCACACTAGTTCCAACCCCTGTACATCTAACCGCTCACCTCACACTTGACAACCACATACAAGGTTGCTACTTTCTATATACCCTGCGTTTGTAATTTTTTACATTTATTGAACAACATAGAGTTTAATACCATAATGCATTAAAAAATAATTTTCTCCTGTTGCGCCATAACATTATTAATTTTATGACTCCTCTGGAACAACATGTTACAATATATAAAAACGGTTGCTCCAACGACAAACATTGAGCAGAGAGACACGCGATGACAACGCAGGCGATGAAGCAGGACGAGAGTCCATCCAGTGCCAGTCCGTACCACTGAGTAACTGCCAGCATGAGGGACCAAGAAGACGTGTGTAAATCCTGCACAACGACAAGGGTCGGGAAGGTGCGCTACGTCCTTGTATGCTCTAAAATATATCAAGGTGGAGTTGTTTTCATTTTTTCAGAAGAAGCAATAAAAAAGCATCACAGAGGGGATAAACAATTGTCAGTTCGAAAAATTCGGAGGAAAGTTGAAGCTTCAAAATAAGTGCGTCATATTCGCATGAAATAATTAATCCATTAATTATCGAGTTTCCGAATAAGAAATTTGAATTAAAACATTTTTAACAGCATGGAAGGATGTTAGAGGCTCAGCTCAATTAAACCTGAATTTTGAAATTCATAATAAGGTAATTTATAATTCTTTTCATAGATTAGTTTGAACTTGATTTTATTCAGCAAACACTCATTCGCTATTGAAAATGTTGATTGATTCTTCTTGAAGTTGGAGGTACGGAGCCTGCATCACCTTTCAAAAGTCAGGTTCGTAATGGTTGTTTTGGAAGTAAACAAGGGAGCTAAAACATTCCTTAAGATGAGAAGTAACTTTTATATCGATAGTATTAATGTGCAACCTGAAATTTATCATCGATGTAAAACTGGACTACCATTCTAATAGGAATCTTTAATTCTGTCCCAATTAATATGTGCTTGAATTTTAAAATCGAACACTCGTAATATTTTTTTTATTGAAAAGTAACTGTGAACCAATTCTCTTTATACTTACTCGTTTAGATAGCGATAAATGAGAAAATGTAGAATATAGGTTTCTACAGCCAACGAGTCCAAACAACGCTACCTGGATGTCATCGAAGTCTTTGACGAAGGAGTCCTGAGCCTGGAATGCCCTGATGGTGGTCAAGCCGTGCAGAGACGTGCTCAGGTGGGAGAACACCGGGCTGCGCGCTGGAGTTAAGTGACCAATGATTAAAAAAATGACAACGCCAAGTATCTTCATCATACCTTCATTTTAAATCATTTCGAAGATCAATTACATCTTAGGTACCAAAATTTGGAGAATTTTTCTTTCTGTGATTGTGCTTGTATTCTCCAACTTCTTGAAATGATGATGGAGTTGGTAATTGAAAAATTTTCGAAGAACTCTTAGTGAAGTCATATTAGATTCTCGATAAATTTGTGTTTCAAGCAGACTAATGATCGAGTCACGTTATTTATATCGAATCATCCGATCGTTTTTTTCATAAATTTACCAAGAACGAATGAATGATTAGTTTGGGATCTAAGTAAGATATGATCAAATACCAGATTCTGCGTAATGTTTGGATCATCTCCACAAGATGGAATGATATATTTTAATCCAAGATGCAAAATATCCTGATGTCGTTTCATTCTATCTACGGAACATTTTTGGCTCAAGTGGAAGACATTTCTAAAGCTGTCTGATTTTCTGATATGCTCAGGATGGCTCGTTTTGAAGAACCTCCGCCATTGTCCGAATTTTGTTGTTGTAAAAGGAATGTGACATGGTGGATTCGACACGAGCTGAGATATAATACGATACAATAATACGATCTATAACCTAGATTAAAATGTGAAAAGGAGATGGTGAGACCTTATATCGGCGAGCCAGCATGATTCATTCACTCAATGACGCAATAATTTGAGCGGTTCCGTGATAACTCATCATTGTTACATTTCATCCTTGACAAATTTCATTACTTTAACAATTCATCATTGAACATTTCACCATTAATTGACATCTTTCATCACTATAGCAATATATCATTGAACACTTAATCACTGATCACTGAATCATTGATCATTACATCATTGAACAGTAGTGAGAAGCTCCACAAAAAGAATTAAATATTCAAACAATGCTCAAGTCTCACTGATTCCTTCCAGTCTCTTGATGTCTCGAGCGGAGTGCAGATAAAGTCGTCGCAAGAAGATAAGAGCGACGCCAAGTGCGACGGTGGGGATGAGAAGGTAAGGGTTGATGAACACGACCATAGCGATGATTCCCGTCATGTTCAATAAGATCTGACGAGCGGAGGACAGATTTGAATGCAGTGGAAGTTATTTGGTTTTTACTGCCCCGGTTTTCATTAATATTTCAGTCATTCACCTTCTTCCTGCTTAGAGATCATTAGAGTTGATCAGAACTCAATGAAACGAGAAATGCATAATAAGTAAGTCGGTTAGCGAGTAAGCACAGACATTTATCAGGGAAGAGTGTGCAAAAATTGAATTAATTAACGAGCAGTTATCGCTAAAGCAACGGTGAAGCGTCACGATCTTCTGGTAAATATCCAAAATCTTGCTTTTCGAGTCCCAAAAATAATTGCAGTATATAAAAAGGGGTTGAAAAATCTCAACGAACTTTCATATGAAAATCATGATTGTAGAGATACCGCCCATTGTCACGTTTTGATGCTTCCTATGTGCGAAGTGAATGTTCTTCTTTGGCACAAATGAAACAAAATTGTAAATTTTTCGTGGTTGTTCGTTTTTCTTGCGGACACGTTTATACAAATATCGTCAAATATCGACCCGTATTGTCCTACGTTTCTCGCATACTAAATTCGCGACAAAACTATTTTGCTACGTCCTCACTCATGAAAGTTACGTAAATTGTATATTCAGACGCAAATACATCATTTTTTTAATTATAATAATTTACTTAATTTAAGCAGAATGGATAAAAGAATTGCTGATTGTGTACACGAATTTTCATGACAATCATGTATATATGCCATCTTATTTTTGATGCTATCCTTGGCATTATAGGTTTGCGGTACACCACCGTCTCTATCCTTCTCTTCAAGTCACCATCAAAGCATGAGGACTTATTGAAATATTTCTCGTTACAGAACGAAATAATTGGAGATGTCATGTAGAACCTGGGAACACAGCTTTCCACCACAGGAGTGAAAAAAATAAAGAATTATAATGAAATGGATTCAAATTTGGTCTGAATTTTAATCCCATTCTAAATTGTGATAGCTACGTGATGCAGGTATCGTTAATAACTCGCATAAAAACTCAGAATTCAAACTAGTGTTTGAGATTCCTGCTATCATTTTACTGGAGCTAAAGCTCGAAAATCTGACATGTGCCCATTTTGTGGACATGAATTGATTGCATAAATTACTGAAATAAATATTGAAATAGATTTTATATACAATTTAATTTCAAATTATGATTGATCAAGTAGAGTTGAGCATAGTTGGAAGCAAATGATATTTTATGACTGCAGAGCGGTCAAGGGTAGATGGTTTCTGCCGTTCCTCGCTATATGAATATCGTACTTTGGAAACAAGATCGATTTTCAACATTTGACTTTAAAACGCAGTTATTTCTTCAACCATGTTCACTACAAAAGCATTATAACGAAACGAAAGACTTACTTCCAGAAAGTCCCATAGGCACATAGGCAGTTGGTCATCAATTTGTCCCATATCTTTGGTGAAACGATTCAGCACCTCACCTGTAGCATCAACACAGTTTTGGGTTTGTTTGAGGTACTTCTCTTCTTATAGTTCTTTTTACCATGAGTTACCAGTTTAACTAATATCTTATAAGTATTTTATAAGCAGAATAGAAACTTCGAATAAAGCACCAACCGAAAATTTTCTAAAAAATTTTCTCCAAAAGAGTAGGTACCTTGTTTTATACTAACAATCTGAAAGAAGTTATCTAAATGTTTTCAAATAGGTTTATGAATTAGAAAATTGAATCCTAACATACTTATTGAAATGAAGTGCTTGGCTTACAGGACATTCTCTCTTAATCAGCTGCATTTACTATATTTAAAAGTGAGTTACCAATTGGGTGAGTGTCGAAGTATCTCATGGGCGCGCGGACGACTGCTTGAAACATTTTGTCGTGCAGGCGTCGTGACGACACACAACACATCATGAAGAATAACACCGTCCGGCCCAGAGATAGAATGAACACGGCACCCACCAGTGCTGCTCATGGTAAGTTGCATATTCAATAAATATTTCACTTTTGCGCAATATTCTGTCATGGGCAATCAGTGCTAGAATTCGTGTCAAACCAGACAGCCAAACAATAATTTACACAACTAAAAGCTAATCTTCGTGCCTGAACTATACTGAAAATATCAAACTACTTGTGGGAAATAAATATTCTCTTGACTATCGAATAAATCTTGAATATCGTGTAAATTGATTAAATACTCTACAGCTGAAGCCTGATTTCAATAGATCTATGTTATTTGATAAAATGCTTATATAAATAGACGTAACTCCAATTGATGGTATTATCAAAGCATTTTGCGCCAAGTTATAGACAAAAATTTGTTAATAACAGTTCGTAGTTTGCGTGAGTGGAGTTAAGCACAACTTTTTAGAGAGTGAAGTGATTGGAACTCGTCGAGTTACTAATAAAAGCGCGAATTGTTGAAGACTTATGTACAGTTTATATACAAACAAATGATGAATATTAGTGCTCTTAGTGCACAAACGACGGAACTTTACTTCTTATACGGCACATGAATTGAATGGACAGGAAAAATGCCAAGTAATAAGAAATTGCTAGCAAATCATCCATGCGACAAGACTTTTCGATTCGAGTCACTGATATGCGGAACAGGCGCCCTGCCGTTGCATCTTTTACCCTCCGAGCATGCACGCGTTCAAGAACAGACTAGATGAAGCTATGCAGGAGCATTCATTTCGCCTATAGAAGTGCCTCCCACCTTACAAATTGGCGAATTTTCAGCAGCTACTTAGCTTTAACGTTAGCTTTGGATAGATCTGGTCAATAGGCCAGTCCTCAGATCTCCAGGAGACTTGTCATGAGCATTTTAAGAATCGAGGTCAACAGGTCAACAGGGCCTATCCTTCAACGCAGATAGTGTGTCTCTTAAGTTATCTTAACTCGCTTAGTAACTTTGGTTAGACAAGCAGATACGGACGTACACAAAGAAACTATAATTCAATAAATAATTCATCATTGAAGCACGACACCTAAGTTTGACTTTTTAGTATCAGGAAATTGATTATCTCCAGCCAAGTGACAAATTTCAGCCTAAGCAGACAATGGGGACACCATTTTAATTAAAAATACCAACCGTAGCATCATTCTCCTCTCATGGAACCCGAAATCTCATTAATCTAACGATGAACGAACATCATTTATTTTTGACGATGATAATCATGCACAATGGTTTACCTTCAACCTAAAGCATTAAATGTACGAATATGAAGCCTATTTCAGGACAGAGCGTCAAAGAAATAAAAAATTCACTACCTTACCTCCATAGACTTGCAGAAAAATTAATGGTGGTAATGTGAAACCAATTTCGCGAATGCCGTTGCCTGCACAGCGAGTTGTTTCCCCTTCAAGCGCATTAGTCCTGAAACATTGAATAACTAATTAATTTGCAATTTTACCAATGAAAATTTGGTTAGCAAATTTTGAAAAGAATCAATTACTCATTTATTAGTGATCAGAAACTCTAGAGTTTTATGACCGTCAGTCAAAAATGTCAACTCACTAGCTTCATTTCAGCTTTTTTGGTTCTACTCGTAATTTTGTTGAATCATCGTTCCTTAATATTCAGTATACTCCTTATAGTGAAGTTTGGGTGTTACTGCAGAGCATCTGCACCACCAACAAGTTCAAGCCTCATCTACGCTCCTGGGACCGGAAAACAGTACACGTAAACAGAAACACGTAAACAGAAAACAGAAACACGTAAGTACTTACGCAGTGCGTAAGTACTGCTAAATAGACGTAACTCCAATTGGTGGTATTATCAGAGCATTCTGCGCCAAGTTATGGCCAAGAATTTGTTCATATCAGTTCGTAGTTTGCGTAAGTGGAGTTGCGCACAACTTTTTAGAGGGTGAAGTGATTGGAACTCGTCAAGTTACTAATAAAAGCGCGAATTGTTAAAGTCTTATGTTTATATATAAACAAATGATAAATATTAGTGCTATTAGTGTACAAATTGTAATCGTTTTCATGCCAGGGACTTATTGGTTTCCATTCGCGTTGGAAATTACAAGTAATGTAATTCTCTAAATCCCTGAGTTAAATCCTTAATCATTCACTGAAATCATATCAATATTCATTTTCGAAGCCAAATTACATAGAGCTTAATTGTCCAGCCAAAAATTTTTTCAGCTTCAATGATTTATTTCAGTCTTTCATTTCACTGTCATCAATTAATACAAGTGCGTAAGACTGTAGATTTTCCACTAAGATAAATCCTTACCAAGAAAACTACTAATTTTTTGTTCCTGACGAATAGCATTAGTCATGCATTTATGCACTTTTTCCCCGATCTTATGATAAAAATTATTCTTATGCGATGGAGCAAGACTATGTTTACCAAGACGCAATCACAATTGTTGATTTTTTATGTAAACATTTGAAAGCCAGTCAACTTAATGAGCACTAGATATATTGATTCATGTTACGTGTCTCTAATCTTCGGCCATAGAATCCAGAATTACTAAATTACGGTTTATTCATGCTAGGCTGCTCTTCATATGTTTGATTAATAAATTCTCCAGTAATAATTTCATCTACTCCAAACTTACGAACCGCATAACCTTGACAATTAAATCATACTTATTATTATTTAAGTGTTTAGCTTTCCAGAAACAGAATTTACGGGCAAAACTTTGGAGTATAAACGTCTAGGATCCATGATGTAACAAATAAAAATTTTGAACACACACCACATACAACACAGTACCCAATCTGCTTGTCGGCATGGGATTCCAAATGTAAACAAAGAATGAAAGCTAGCCTCTGATTGGCTGTTTAGCCACATGGCTGATTAAACCATTTTAATAAGTCTTGTGTATGTAAATTTTGATAATGCGAAATCGGACTACTTAGCCACTTCGTAAGTTTTTGAGCGCAAATATAAAAAGTTACGTATACTTAGCGATGCTTTGATAATCCAGCCCTAGTTCAGTTGTAAATTTAATTATCATCTTTGATGTTAAAGGTCCTGCCAAGTATATTAAAGCAGTGACATGAGTTTTTGCCTTTGTCTTAACATATTAAATCAACTAATGGCCTTAAACTTCATTCCAGCGCCATTATCAGCCCAATGGGACTAAAATAAATATAATGCTGACCTATGGGGCAGAAATGGATTAAATACTCTACAGCTGAAGCCTGTTTTCAATAGATCTATATTATTTGATAAAATGCTTATATAAATATGTAAAAAAACATGTTTATAAATGAAAATATAGCCGAGAATACAGCATCCACAGCATCCGTGACCAAAAAATTAAATCCTGATGTAATGATCTAAAGGCTTTCATGTCCCTAGTTCACAACGAATTCAAGTGATTAATAATTTTCGTTTGAAAGACGCCTGCTTTCTCCAATTAAATACTGGGGTTGACTAAAAGCATTATGAGTATTTTCAACTGATTCAGAGTGCCCCGCTCATGTCAATCCGCCGCAAAATATCCTCCGAATCACAAGGACGCCTTTTGGTCACGTCAAATATCGTCGTAAATTTCTTCACAAAGTATATTGCCGTGGTTGATGAACTTATAACTCACCACATTTTGCGGCCTACAAGCGTCTTTGAATGAGAAGCTAGAGCTTTTGAATTTATTCGAATAATGATTTGTATGGTTTATTTGTCAACAAAGTGTCAGCGAACAATATAGTGTCGCGAATAGTTGAACGATTTCTGTGACTCGAATGTGCAAAAAAGTTTAAAAACGTGTAAAAAAGTTAAACTTATGACACTTTTGACTTACTACATTTGAATTTCTAGAAAGTTCTATTAGCGGGCTAGAAAATCAGTAAATTAATAGTATATGCAACAGTTGAATGCAAATCGGCCAGAAATATATTTGGTCCAACATTTTCGAAATATATATAGCTCACCATAACGCGAGCCAAAAATCTGATCCCGAGTAAGCAACTTGAGTGATGAGGTTCGACAGAATGAGAAGAATGAGCCACGCCATGGATCCGCCGTTGAGGAAGTATTGTAGATACACGGCTGAAGAGACAGAGCCCACCGAACGCTTTTCCTCTCGTGGAACGATGGGTATGTCTTCTGCAGATTTCTCCTGAGTCAAAGCAATGCGCGTCAGTTTTGCTAACTTTTGCTTTTGCATACCAATCTATGCATGTGGAACATTATAGCTTTGTGGCTACTTATAGTGCGGTTCTGGTGTCCATTGTTCTGTGTTCGCCTATATAATGTTGTACTAAAATCATGCATTTGTGTTATTGCTCATATTCTCTTCATCCTCATGCTCCCTCCTCACACCGCGAACCCGACGGGTTTGTCCTAGAGGGCTTCGTAGTAGAAGACGCTACCGCAATTGATAAACCCTAGGAAAGTGACTGAAGCATTTATCTAAAATTCTAAATGAACACCATCAGACTCCGACGTCCCCAACATATAGGGTGGATAGGGAGGTTAGGTTAGGTTAGGTTCGGTTACGATACACTTACCTGTTCTTATATGCGCAAAATGCACTTCATGCGATAAGGAAATGTTGATGAAATGTGTCAATGATGAAATGTGTCAATGATGAAATGTGTCAATGATGAAATATGTCAATGATGAAATGTGTCAATGATGAAATGTGTCAATGATGAAATATGTCTACGATGAAATGTGTCAACGATGAAATGTGTCAGTGACGAAATGTATCAACGATGAAATGTGTCAATGATGAAGTGTGTCAACGATGAAATGTGTCTACGATGAAATGTGTCAACGATGAAATGTGTCAGTGACGAAATGTATCAACGATGAAATGTGTCAATGATGAAGTGTGTCAATGATGAAATATGTCTATGATGAAATGTGTCAATGATGAAATGCGTCAATGATTAAATGTGTCAATGATGAAATGTGTCAACGATGAAATGTGTCAACGATGAAATGTGTCAGTGATGAAATGCATCAGTGATGAAACGCGTCAGTGATTGAATACGTCAATGATGTAACGCTCAATGATGAATTGCTATTGTGATGAAATGTCTCTTGTATGTCGGGGAGTGTTCTTTTCTATTTCTTTTTCTGGTCGCTCCGTGCTTTCGAAGAGTGAAACATTCGGAAGAAATAAAAATATCAACTCAATGGAAACATATTGTGCTTATTTGGAGCTGTTATATCGATTGGACGTTCGTCAATAATGTTTAATAACAATAAGTTTCACCTAATTAGAAATTTCATTACCCGTAAATTTTCCGAAGACCGACGAAACATCCGATAATTTTTTTCGTCCGAAACACCAGAGAGGACAGCGCTGCCATACTGAGGGACAGTCGGAGCTTCTTCAAGGAAAACAGAGGGATACTATTTATCTCAGGAACTTTGGATATTTTTCAATAAAAAAGAAACAAAACATTCATGAATAATACCATTTATAGTAGTCTAAGAGTCTAAAATTTTCACCCATCCAGCAGATTACTCTTATATTGAAGAAAAGAATAATTGCGTTGACGAAGGCTTCACGACGGATGAATACTAGAGCAATCTGGTCTACATAAAAATAGTCCATTTCCTAAATAGATTTTGTATGATTCCTCAATTCTTCAGTAAATATATTGCAATGTATTTCCTTCATTAAAAATAGCTTTCTATCAAACTTTACCCAAACCTTGTTAATTTCACGTCTATTCAAATTATATCACTGTATTCCAAAATTCCGCAAGGTTTAGGAAGACAAGATTGCTAGGCTCAATAACTGGAATCGAAATATAAAATGATGGATTGTTGAGCCTTTAACCAAGTAGACTGAGGCTCATTAAGACAGTGCATTCTTCTAAATAACAATTGTTAGACGTACATATATCTAGGAGATAAGTGGGGGTATTATCTTAACTACATTCCCCACGAATGCCATTTTACTTCCATTCATCCGTCTTTTAAAGCATATATAACAAAAAATTTAAAATTAAAAGAAAATCGTCCATGTTGAGATTTCAACATTATTGGCATTTAAATCATTTGCGATATGTAAGGGGAGATGTGAAAGTTGTGCACTAAAATGTCGTTAATTGCGCATGCAAACCTCGTTTGAGAATGTTGAAGGTAGGTCGAAGTGAAGATGCTCGAGACGATGTCGCTTGAGCTCCAACGCCAAGCAGCATTTCGAGGTCGATGTTGCTTCTCTGTAATTCGTTGTACGGGCCAACAAACGCACATTTTCCCTGTGTTTATATGAAATAAAATTTAATGTGTAAAAAAGTTACTCTTTAACAATTCAAAGTAAAATTGCCACAAATGTACAGTAATTCATCGCTAAACCGCGTTTATATAGCCCACCGCGGCTTCACTTCATCGAGGCCTTCCAAGAAATGTTGATCGATAATGAAAATTGAAGCTCATTTGTCTCATGAGAAGGCCAATGCCAAAAAACGACTTTTCAGCGGAAGTACTCTAAAGTTGAAATGGAGACTAAGTCGAACTTTTGGATACGAGAGCGACGCCTTCGCTACCGTGTCAGATAAAGCTGGAAAGAATTGTATTCAAACTTTGACTCTGGATGAAAATAAAATCCAGACCCTTGATTGTTCAACAATTCAGCAAAGTAATTATTCTTCATCGTGGCATAATGAACATACAAAAAGACTGACCGCTTCTAACTTCGGGGCGGTGTGCAAATTGAGAAAAACCACTAATAAGGATTTGGTGGCCTACAGAATAATGAATGGCTTGACTTGTTCGCTGCCTGCCTTAGCGTGGGGTCGAGAGAGGGAAACTTCAGAGATGAAGGCTTGCAAAATAAAATGGGTATCACAGTGAATAGATGCGATTTTTTCGCAGACAAAGGTTTTCCATATTTAGGTGCATCCCCAGACGGTCTCGTGGATCATGACCATGTTATTGAAATCAAGTGTTCAAGCTCTGTACGTTATTTCAAGACAAATAATATGCTACCCTTGCTAAAAAATGTAATCATTTGAAAGTCGTTGACGATCAAATACTACTGAACAGAAGGCATTCCTAATTCTTGCAAGAAGTCAGATGAAAGTAAATGTTACGACGAAGTAACATTTACTTCGTCCAGGTCACGAAGTGAATGTTACTTCGTGACCTGGATACCATTTTGTATACAGATATGCAAAAATCAACATAAAACAGTATTTTTTTATCGTGTCTTATGTTGATTTTGAATCGATATTTTGGCTCAAGCGGATGAAAGTGCAGCTTAAAAATGTCTAGTTAAACAACATGTTACCTTGCATCGTCAAAGATGTGCAAATGTTGAATATTTGTTAGACTGGTCATTGTGTATTCAGTCGAGCAACCCCCGATGATATGGAATAAGAGCCTCACAATATTTCAGCCCCATACCCACCCTCTCCAAAGAACCCTACTGCGGTTCTACAACTTTCCCTTCTGTCTCCACCCCGCTGCTGCCGTACTCCTTACCCCCCTCCCCCCACAGGCCTTCTTATCGGGCAGTGCTGACAGGCTGCAAACATTGAGGCACTTCATGCCAGCATCGCTGTCGTTATGAGTAAACTTTTGGTATCTGTACAGTCTGAATTACTGTTTCTGTAGTTTGATAGATCTTATTTAAAAGTTAAAGTTAAAATTTCGTCGCTTTCTTTAACCTGCCTTTGACGAGTCTATACTATAGTTGAAGCGTGTGTACCTAAAATTAAGCTTGGTGGAGCCAAAAAAAAAACTCAGTGGATGAACAGTACAGTTCTAGCTAAGCTGAAAACAAAGAAGGAAGCCTACCAGCGTTATTTACAGACTCGTAGCGATGCTGACTATAACCTATATGCAAGAGCTCGAAATCAAGCTAAAGAAAGCTGTCGCACCGCAATAAATACCCTCGAAAAAAATATTGCTAGAAATGCAAAAAAGAACCCGAGAGCCTTCTTTTTGTACGCTAGCTCGAAGTGCAAGATAAAGGACGGTATTTCTGATTTGAATGTAGATCAACGAAAGATATCCTCTGATGAGGGCAAGGCTAACGTTCTTAATCAGTTTTTCAGTAGCGTATTCACTGAAGAGGACTTGAACAGTATTCCAGCTATTGAGGAGCGCCCAGTCGCCTCTAAATCAACAAGTTTTGAAATACAAAAAGAAGAGGTTCTCAAGCGCCTTATCGCTGTAAATCCAAACAAGTCATGTGGACCAGACGGCTTCCACCCGAGATTACTCAAAGAGTTAGCAACTGTCCTAGCCGGCCCTCTGACGTCATTTTTTCGAAAATCTTTTAACGAAGGGATCTTGCCGACTGACTGGAGAGAAGCTCAAGTGACACCATTATTCAAAAAAGGGGAAAAAAGCTGCCTGGGCAACTATCGCCCTGTCAGTTTGACAAGTGTCGTTTGCAAGGTAATGGAATCTGTTGTGAGGGATCGATTGATAGATCATTTGACTGCTAATAATCTCCTATCAGACTGTCAACATGGCTTTATTGCCGGGAGATCCTGCACCACTAACCTCTTGTCTACTCTGAGCGAATGGACCCGCCTGCTGGACGAAAGGGAGCCAGTAGGTGTAGTGTACCTCGATTTTGCCAAGGCATTTGATCGTGTCCCACATGAGCGGCTATTGCGGAAATTGTAGTTTTTGGGAATTGACAGCAATGTACTCAAACGGATCAGAGATTTTCTAGTAGGGAGACGACAACGTGGCTATATTAATGGGTCCTTATCAGACTGGGCTCCAGTGCGCAGCGGCGTGCCACAAGGGAGCGTTCTCGGGCCTGTTTTATTCGTTACGTTTATGAACGATCTGCCAGAAGCTGTGTCTAGCGTGTGCTCGATGCATGCTGACGACACAAAAATTTTTAATACAGTGAAGAATACGTCGCAAAAAGTACAGTTACAAGGGGATCTTGAGAGGTTGGTTGACTGGGCTGATAAGTGGCAGCTGCGTTTTAACGCTGACAAATTTAAAGTAATTCACCTTGGCAAGAATAATGAACAGCAAGATTACAGTATGAGAAGACACGGTTGCAACGACAGATTGATGATGTCAAAGTCGACAATGGAAAAAGATTTAGGAGTTAATATCGACAATGAGTTGAAATTTTCTAAGCATATTGAAGGTCAAGTTATTAAAGCCAATAAACGACTTGGACTGATCAGACGCTCTTTCGAGTTCCTGGACGCAGAAGCGATGAAGCAGTTGTTTGTTGCTGTCGTGCGCCCGAACCTAGAGTTTGGAAACGTCGTGTGGTCACCGAAACTTGAAAAGGACAAAAATTGAGAGTGTTCAAAGACGTGCAACAAGGATAATTCAGGGCCTGAAAGGCAAGTCCTATGAGGAAAGATTGAAGATTATGAAGCTTCCAAGCCTCAGTTATCGACGTCGGCGTGGGGAACTCATTGAAGCATACAAGTATACTCATGGCTCATACAAGGTCCCAGAAGGAGTACTCGAATTTGAAACAAGATCCAACACCAGGGGCTACGGCTATAAACTAAAAAACTGCGTTGTCACACATCCATGCGACCACATTTCTTCTCGCTTCGAGTATATGTTCAGTCTTAAAATGCCTAGCAAATTACGGACCAGGCAATAAGTTCAGCAACTATCTCAATCAATCGTCAGTTATGGAAAGATCGGGTTCCAAAGGCCGGATCCATTGTAAATCAAGTCACGAAAAATTCAAGAATCGGTAACAGGCCATGGGCCTATTTCTTCAGTGCCGACACTTCTATTCTATTCTATATGGACGTGATCAAGAAAAAAAGTAATAGGCTAGTGGCAATGTCTTTCGGTCAGCATTTGTACTCAAGAAAAGAAATACCATCGAAATGATTTATGTACTTAATGTGACGCATTTATATAATGGAGATGAGAATATAACTGTTTGAAGATAGTCTATTTGGCTTGAGGTCCAAGCTCATGTTACAGTGAGAGACACCGGCACATCGGACACGAGGGGGAGAGAGGAGGGGTGTCAGATATGGGGGTGTGAGGCTTAGCTGACCCGCACCTGTTGTTCCACGGCGTCTCTGCGCAAATTGTGTTATTTTACTGTACTTAGGTAATTTTATTAGTAGGAAACAAATTATTCCCTTTTATCTTGTTCATTGCGGCATTGTCAGTCCCTCTCACCTCTTGCAGCACAAGGATGTTGTCGGCTGCACTCATGTACTGCAAGTGGTGGGTGACGAGGATGACGGCCTGACGACGCAGATACCCGCGGATGCAGAGGTCGAACAGCTGCTTCCCAACAGCTGCGTCGACCGCGTTTAATGGGTCGTCAAGCAATACCACATTGCCGTCCAGATACACTGCCCTGTGCCAGGGAGGAAGAAATTCACTGGTCGATCAAGGTCAGATGTACAATTTCGTATGATGCGACTGTCTTGAAGCTTATCTTGGGCAATCCAAGACATGGTTTGATCCTTCAGAAGTTCAGACTATTTGCTTGATTACGGGGGTAAGAAAATTTATGCACCTTTGCCGGTGAAGGATAAACGAATAATTTTAAGTTCAAAAACTTAACGTATAAGAACACCGAAGAAATTACTAGCGAAGAGAAGGGGGACAATGGAAGACGCATTTAGAAGTGAATGATAATGTTGATGTCATTGGGAGGCTTCGGAGAAGTTAGTTACAAAATCTTCGCAGTGGCGTCCAAAACTTGGCGTTGTCCAAAGGTCCAAGAGAATATCTAAAAGGGCAATCTGCTACGCACAAGCATAATGTTAAAGTTGCAAAACACATAAAGCAAAACTCTTCATTCAACTAACTTTTCCACCGGGCACCTTTATAATGTATGTAGAACCAGCTATTCAAAAGTTTTAAATTAGGAGTACTAGGTACCTACTTCTGCCCCTTTATACTTAAACTCCAACCCACACGACCTTACACGGTCATGCTGCACCCGGACGCCAGTTGTAGTAATCGCGTCTGGCATTTTCTGCCCCAAAAACTGGTCATAAAAATAATCAAATACACTACGACATTTGATCGACAAATGTCAGCAGTCGCGACCAGGTGCAGCTGTCCCGACGGCGACCACGGACTGACGTTACTCGCCGAGAGTAACTCACAGTAAAGACTAGACTCACCACCGGCATAAATAAAAAAATGAATCCCTAAACCTACCTCCTGAGTCCCGAGCGACTCACCTACAAACTTCACTTCCATCATCATCATCATTATCACACAATCCTCTTAGAAAAATGAAAAATACATAAAAAATGAAAAATTAATTGAAATACTTTGAAATACAGAAAGCGAATAACATGTGCATAGGGAGAGTAAATATTATTTTAATTTTGTTTAAGAGGACTCGAATATGTAAATACCGTAAATAGTGAACAACGATACTAAAATAAATTTATATTATGAATAACACAGACCGCGCAAGATTGATGCGTGCCTTCTGGCCACCACTGAGTGTTGTGCCGCGGTCACCCAACAAAGTCAGGTCACCCTGAGGCAACTGTTGGAGATCTGCCTCCAGACCACAAACTGAAAAATACAGTTTACGTAACCTGACAACTGTAATGATTTCCTTCAATTAATATATAATAATCAATTGCAGTGGATACCAATGCAAGAAACATAACGAATCTAATGCATCGGAGAACTAATTTCGCAGATGCATCAGATAACTAATTTGAAACAACAGAGCACTCAGCGCAGGTTTATCTGATGAATTACAATATTTTTCGTACCTTTGATAACTTCAGAGTACTTCTTTTGGTGGTATTTCTTCCCAAAGATGATATTTTCTCTGATTGATCCTGGGGAAAGCCAGGGCTCTTGCGAGGCATAAGCGATCGTACCGGAGACTTCAACGCTGCCCTGCAGCACTGACAGCTCGCCTAGCATGCAGTGCAAGAGGGAACTCTGCACCCATGGACGCATGATTACACGTGATCAGTTCATATTTTTCGTATCCACCTTTTATTCGTCAAACATTTATAAGCAATTATGGAAAACTTTCATCTTTCACAACTAATGAGACCATGAATTTAAAAAAATGTATTGAGGCGATAGAATTGAAACAATGAAAAAAATGGATATGTATGCCTATAGACTACGTTGAGATTTTACCTTGCCTGATCCAACTGGCCCCACGACCACGAGCAGCTCCCCAGCCTTCACCGCCGCGGTTATCTCACTGAGCGCGAGTTTGCTTCCTTCACTCCACTGGGCTGTCAGACCCTGGATCTCGGCACCGTGTCCGCCATCCTAGCCGAAAGAATACTGTAAATTTGCATGAAAAGTTTCATTTTTCTAACTAATTGGCGTTCAAAAATCTGTTGAATATTAATTTATAATACATATTTTCGACTCACTTCTTGACTAGGACAGATTTTTTCTTTGCAATTACTTGGTGCAAACGAGTAGCGTGAGCGAGGTTTACGGTAACTACAGAGCATGCAGGTATTGATATGAACAACTTACAAATACTCACCTTAGCTTTCGCGCGTAAGAAGTTGGTTGAGTTTCCATTTGCGTTACACGAAATTTCAGCGTGTGTGAAGAATGCCTGCAAGGAAAAATTATCATTACATTAAAAAAATAAGAATATCCATTATTATACAAATCTACGGCTACACACAATCTACGGCAAATCTACTATTATACAAATTTACGGCAAAAGTAAAAAAATAAGATAAGATATGAACCTAAGATAATATTCCATTAAAATAATCAGCAGGCCATCTTCCACTGTGCACTAATGCGATATTGATCCACGAACTTTCGCAATGTACAATTGACTTTCAAACGTGGTTATTACGTGTTGGTTGTTTTTTACAACATTATTGATCGACGGAATTTTCGCGTTATCTGGCTATTTAATTTCAATCTTCTCCGTGTAAATTTTGGTCTGTATGCTGATTATATTCTGTGCTGCTTTATTATAGTTTTAATTTGTTGATAGAACTGATCTCCAAAACATTTTAGATGAACTTACGAATTTTCAAATAAGATGAATTTTCATATCATATTTTTTACATTTAGATTCTTGGTTATTTTGCAATTTTAGCAATAATGATTTTTAATTAGTCCATGAACAATCTTCCAGGTTCTCGAGTTCGAAAAGTGTATACATATAAATGCTTTTGAAAATTTCGTTCATTTAAAAATGAGTTGGGTTCTGGTATTTGGTGCAGGATTTAATATAACACCGTTCTCTGAGATGAGTGGCCTTCCACGTATACATGATGAGCCTTAAAAAGACTGGAAGTTCGAAATCGTTATTAATGCAATAAGTATCGTCTGAACGACCTGAAAGAATTTAAAATGCAGCCAAGAAAACAATTATTGAAACTTTTCGTAAAATTATGTTAGATGAGAAACATTCAACTAGTCCTAATATCTGAATTACTTATTTCTATGTTAGCGCTAAGTTTTCATTTTTGAATCATTAATTAATTGTATTTATTACAATTGAAAAGCTCCCAGTCTTTTGAGCAACGTGTGATATCTTTGTTCGATCATTAACCCTGCCCCTTGATAATGTTCAATCTCATAATTGTAAACAAATGAAATAGTTATATTTACATATATAAGATATATGATACCATATTTTATATTTATTAAAAATATTAAATAAATTAGTAGACAAGATGAAAAAATAATAATTTTTCAGTAAAAAACCTGAAAACACACTTTGAAGATAATGAAAAATATTTTGCTATACTTTGCCGGAGTTCCGATTTGAAATCATCTCAATATTGTGTAAAGGTTGTCGCACCACCAACACCAGCAGACTCACCTGTAGTCTTTGGCACGACATCAGCGCTTCAGAGCCAAAGGATATAGCGAACGGGAAGCACATCGTCATGGAAATCCTGACGCTGTTAATCAGCGAACTCGTCACAAAGACCTGAATGGATAAAGTATGAACGTAATAGAGATAAAAAAAATGCTATTTAAGAATTGATCTTTTCATTATTCACAATTATTGAGACTGAATGAGTTCAACTTTCACACACTATGAACTTAGAGAAAGAGGTTATAAATTATTTAGCAATTGTAAATCCATTAGTTCTTGTAAGTTTTTTTTGTATGTTTGCGGTCATTTTTGAAATAAAATATGAAAGGCTATTCAAGTGGACATCCACAGGAGCTAGTCGGAATTTTAATTAGGGCTAAGTTTTTGAGTGTTGGAATCAATATGCTCTGCCAAACGGGGACTGGATTAAAAATTTGAACCATCTCAATTTATAATTTATCACGAGCGACTTTTCACAGTAAATGATATCCTAAAATTCCCATCAGAGTGTGGCAAATTTCTTTATCCCCGCAATCACTTTGCGATCTTAGTCAATTAATGACAGAGCTGGGGCCTGCAGAGAGATGCCTCTGAGTTCTGACACTACAATTCTTAAACCAAATAATAAAAAATATAATTTTAGACTATATGTCGAATATAATGTTGTACGCATTTCGAGGTTTAGTTGAATAAAAAGTAGCATGATATTTGTCTGCGGTTAAGAGCAGAGGAAAAGTAGGTCGAATTGAGTTAGTAAATAGTACTGGTACACATATACCGAATTCATCTTATTTCATTAGCAAATTGTGTTAATCATATTGTGCATTAAAATCTCAGTTCAATTATTAAAGAAATACATTGCTTAATTTATTCATGATTACTCATTTTGATTATTCTACTCGTAAGTAATTAAAAAGGGAATAATATTGTTTAATATTTAGGGTCCTGTCAATTCGTTATATTGCAGCAACTTGTAAGAAACTAAACTTAGTTCAAAATTTCGACGAATAACCGGACCCGAAACCAGACCACAGGTAGAAAACGTTGTACGTCGACAGTTCTGATATCTATTTCCAGTTACTAGATTTGAGATACTCTGTCTTTGAAAGACTAAACGTCTAGGGTGGATAAAATTCTATTTTGCAAGTTAAATCTAAAAGAACATATGAGAAAATTAGGACAACTGGTTTAAAATTAAATTTTTGTGCATAAAATGTCGATTGTAAGCAGTTGATTGAGTGGAAAATTTCGTAGAATATTGAAACGGAAATTAGTTCAGGGTTTGAACTGATGTTTCGTGAATGAAATTTATTTCAGTTATGAGGATAGCAGGGAGTTATAGGGTTTTATTAGGTTTATAAACGGGAAGGGTGTTCATATGTTTCAGAGATTATCTGTTCCAAGCAACGCTCTGATAGGTTTACAGGGCGTAAATTAAATTCACATAACTGGCAAAATTTCTTAAAATTGATTTTTGTTTAAATTTTTTTCTGTCTACAGTATAAAATGAAAAAAAATCGAGGGAGAAAACAACACACTTGAAATTTATGTATTATCAACTGATCTGTTCTTCAATGTCTCATTTCAACGCATGCCATCTTATTACCCTTGCCAGAAGCACACATTATAGTGGGTGAGTGCAGTGAGGAAGCGATTTACTTTTTCAGCGGTGAGAACGTTTCCAGTGACCACGTAGACTATAATGGTTAAGCAGACCGCCAGCTTAGCAGAAGTGAAGAACAGAGCCATGTTGACGGCCTTCAAGAAGTTGCTTTTGCGGATCGAGTCGATTTCTTTTCTAAAAAATATGGAAAGTTCACATAATGTTGCATATGAATTTTTGAAGAGGCTAAAACACATTTCGGCTCTTCGATACGTATGTTGTTCGAATAAAGGCCTCAATTCAATCCTTGTGCAAAATGTGCAACTAATAAAGTTTTAAATAGTCTCTAAATTTCCAAAATATTAGTTTGTAGAAACATGCGGCTATGTCTCAAATATTAGTTCAACTCATTTTGAGACATTAACTAAGAAGAGGTTCGAAATCAAATGAATGCATAGGGCACCAGGTGTTGCGTTGCATAGTTAAGTAGTCCGGTAATCTGGTAAATACATATCTCATCATTCACTATTAAAAGTTTTAAAATTATGGAAAACAAATTGCATAATTTTGGATTTATTCCCATGACAGAAATATGGCTGGGCATGAGCTTGATGTTAGCCCTTAGAAAGTAAATAAAGAAGATATTGACATGTTTAGATGATAGAAAATGGAGAAACAATACGTAGAAGAGCCGAAATATGAACCAATATATGGCTCGTTAACATATACCTTTAATACAGATGAATATCGGTTCAAAAGAAAATGAAGACTCCTGAATCTGGAGGAACTGAACAGCATTTCAGGGATCAAACTTAGTTTATAAAATCGTTTATTATATTCTGTGACATTCCACTCGGTGCCATTCTTTCCGAGTTGATATTGGCAAAATGCAGTTTTTAATAAAATGATTTTATTTTTTGGGCGATTTTATTTTTTGCAAATTCTCAATAATTATGAGAGTTCTGCATGCCAATAGTAGGTTCGCTTTCAATTTGCTGGCAAACAGTCTCAACTGGGAAATCGGGAACCTCCTTATTTAGTCGACTTAGGTGCAGTATTCAACAATGGGAGCAAATCAAAATTTGAACACTAAGTTTAATAAGGCTTTGACTTAAGCAATGGTAAATGCTTACTTCCTAGCCTCAGAAACAAGTGAGATGAAAGGATGTTCCCACGCAAACATTTTGATGACCTTGATGGCGTTGACGATCTCGTTCATGATGCACACGCGCTCGTCTGTGTGCTGTGCAGTCACTTGACGCAGGCGCGAGAACAAGTTCCCCATGTAGCCTGATGGTGCCAGAACGTTTTATGCGAAGCTGCTAGGCATCGTTTGTCTGCCGTGCAACGTCACTAGCGCGTTTAGGAATACAGAGTTTGAATTCACCTCAAAATCAAAACTAATAACGTTAAACAATTCCAAAATTCAAGAAAAATAAAAACACTGTTTATATCTTGGCGTGTATAAAGAGTTTAATAGCTTCAATTGCTTTCAGTAACAATCTCGCTGATTCTCGCAGGGGAACTCGTGCCTGTTAACTGCACGCAGTGTAACCCTTTAGTAAATCCAGCGAATTTTTTAGGCGGGTGTCTTGTACGTCCTTCACAAATGCATTATATAGTTATGCTGTTTGGTACTCCAAACCAGATTCCATTATATTTAAGTCACGTATTATTACAAGGTACATTCATTATGGCACTTTGATCATTTATCGCTCCTAAAAATTAAAATTTGCCGTAAAGTGACAAGTAAATTAAAACAAAGATGGGAAATTGGTGCCAGTATTTTGAAGATATGGAAGGACCAGTGCTGCCTTGCTATTGCGTCAAGAGAGTTTGTGAGTTGAGGGTCGTATGTTTTAATGGTGGATTATTTTTCGCGCTTATTGATGGAGGGATGTGTTTATGGTGTGAATGTCACCTTGCTTGAGTAGTGTGTTAGTTAGGATACCAGTTTGTGTTGGTGGTGAATCATAATGCTTTGTTTTTGACTTCTTGCAGTTGGGATATTGCTGGCTGTTTTGGATGAGGTGTTAGGGATCAAGGGATATAGGAAACGATCTAACAAAGAAGAGGAATAGGGTGCGTTATACGTAGAGGGAAGTGTTAGAATCTGTATTGTTTTTGTGTTGATTGGTAAGGTTGTACGGACTATTGTATTTTTAATTGTTTCTCTGGATATAGAACTGTGTGTTGTGAGTTTTACTCCTAAAACTGTTCGGTTGTTTTTGTATGTATAGAGCGTGTTTTCTCTGTAGGATGTATTTCGCTTTCTGGTCAGATCATTTGCGTTTGTCCTAATGAGCAATTGTTTGTAAAGGTTTTATCCCGTTGTATGGAGTTTGTTTTTGAAGTGCTGAGTAGCTGTGTGGGTAGAGTATCGGAGTTATTTCTGTTATTTCGTCCGCAAACGCTATGTAATCTTTATAAGTAGTGGTGGTGATAGGTCATGGATATAGAAGCGGCAGAGAGTATTAGAGAGCGAAGATCTTTGAGGGCAGCTGTGTGGGGTTGCAGAGAACCTAGATAATTGCCCATTCTGATGGATGCTGTTCTGTCTGCGATGTAGTCTGAAAGTGTTTTTTAAAAGGCGGAAGGCAATTGCGTTGAATAATTAGTATTGCAGTCCGTGTGTAATACATCATCGAAGGCTTTGCACTCACACAAATCACTGCGTACCAATGACGCACCAAAGTGTCTATTACGGATTGTCTCTAATGACTTGGCAAGGGCGGGTAAGCCGTCACTCAGCCAGCCGGAGCGCGTAATTCAAGCTACTATTAGCGCGTAAATATGAGAGCTTCAATGAGGGCTCCTCATGGCACTGACGACGGATAATAAGGCAGACTGTGATGACTAATTTTATTGAGAAACGTCATGAAAACTTCTTCCACAGACGCTCTTGAATTGGAAAAACGCTCACGATTGTCAGATCGTTTGACCTTGCATGATCGACCGCAGCTGTTTGTCTAAGACACGAAAGAAACCATGCATGTTCTCTCCATTGCGTAATATTTATATTTTATTCGGCAAATTAGAAGTGTAGCATGAAGGATAATTTAGTTTCAACCGTTGATCCGGCCTATTGTTTTTTTCTAATTCATTGTGAATACAAAAATTTGTCATACCACAAATTACGTTCGAAAGCACGAAAAACAAAAATAAAATAAAATATTGGAGGAAGTTTCGACTACGTTAATCTACATATTATATAGGTTGTAATTGACGTGTGCAATTGTACTTTCTGCGCCCAAGTTTTAAAAAGGCAATGTCAACGACTAAATACTCACACTGTAATGGTATGGAGATGACGAGCAGCGCTACGCCTGCAAACCCTGGGAATCCAAATATGTGATATAGCAGCCCCATCACCAAGCATAGCTGTAAGTCAGTCAGGACGGAACTAATATTATCTAGATGAGACGTTTGAGATCTGTTTCTAAAATTTGCCATTATTTTGAAGCTTTTTATTTGATTCGGCGCAATTTTGCTCGAAAATTGAAAGTTGAAAATTAGATCAAATCGAAAATTGAAAAATGCCTTTGTGTCTAATGCTAGTGAGAGCTAAAATGATGCCATTCTTTCAATTATCGCCAATGCTTTTCCAAACAGCGTATTGAAGTAATTTTGGTAATTTAAAATAGTGGTACCTTTTCAGGCTACGATTAGAGGAAGATTCAAGCTCAGTTATTTCATAATTTTATTTTGTGTTGAACTTAATACCATTTTCTCGGCAAAGATATGGTACCCATTATGACAGCAGTGCTGAAGTACTTTATGAGAGAAAACTGTACGAACAACTCAACTCCAGAATAAAATCCTCGCAAAATTCGAAAATGGCAAACGTGTTTCCTGAATGCATGAAATCTGTCACTAATATGAATTAAAGAAAAATAATTATCGAGTCAGACTATGAACAGAACATTCATGTGAAAAATCCTCACGCATATACTTTCTGAAGCTTAGGAATAGATTTATCAAATTATAAGATATGCTTTCATATAGCATGAACTCGATTGGTTCTTGACCTCACATCTGAAATTGATTCGGGTCGATAACTGAGATCCCACTGCATAAATACTTAATTGTATGCATTTAAATTATGATGTCTTACAAAAAAAACTGAACCTGGAAATCAGTAAAACATTTTCAGTAAGTTACGGTATGTGGAAAATCTTTCAGTTATTCGGGAGAAAACAGAATACAAGTTATTACCTGTGAAATGCTCACCTGTACCGGTCCAATCCATAAGTAATTACAAAAGACGAGAGATGTGTCGAATCTGTTGACGTCGTTGGATAAAAGGTTCACCATTTGTCCCACAGTCGTGCTGGCGAGAGCTGACATACTCAGTTCAATAACAAGTGAACCCTCAGACTCAATAGTAGTTGAATCGTCAATAATCACTTGTATTTGAATACTATTTGTAAGAACCGAATTTAAATTTTAACAAGCATTTTCTTTACCTTGAGAACGGAAATAGCAATAGAAACATCGGGAAAGTAGCAATAAGTCGAAAAAACCGAGTTCTTACAACTAAGCACATTCTATCCTGACGTTAGAAATTTCCACAAAGCTCTAAGATGGAAAGCACAATTTTCCTAGACGAAAGACTGTGATTTTGAGATTACTCTACCAAAATCATAGGAAAAATTCAGAGCTCTGGCGGTCAATCTGTTACCACTGCAGTTCATAGTCTGCATTTGGTTATATATACTGTATATTGAGATGATTTGTCATTAATCTTGTCACGACAATCACGAACTTTTCTGTAGATAAGTCCACAACTGGCGATTCTCATTTGCATGCCAATATTTTGGACTCTCCACAGGTATGGGTAGTACGTCAAAAGGTAGAGGAGCGAGCTCAGGATGATGCCTGTTCCGAACGCCCATCTCTTCCACGCTTCTTCGTAGCCTTGTACACCTCCCAGGTGACGTAGCAGCTGACCCAGTAACACAGGCTGGGCGATTCTGGCATTGATAGGGAGCGGCAATCGCTAGGAGCAATCACTTTTCGGATTTTTCTATTAAGTTTCTTCCAAATAAAAAATGATCCTACGAGTAATATTAAAACGACTGAACAAAAAAAGTTTGGTTTCCCTCGCAAGGATCAAAGCATACTTTTATCTCATCTTATCAAAGAATATAACAACATTGTTGCCACATGAAGCAAAGATGTACAGCCAGCAAGTTAATTGATTGATCCTTTTCCAAAAAAATTATCAAATGACTTTGACGATAGATTTTCAACTATCGTTAAATGCAGCTTTGTAATTACTTTCATGAGCAAGTGTGGTTTGTGCATGTTTAAACTCATTGAAATTTTCTTATCGACTGAAGCATTCTTCTGAATAGCACTTGGATTGCTGGAGCGTTCTTAAAATCATATTTGTTTTTAACACTAAAAAATTTTACAACACTCAGTGCATAAACGACTATTGATTCTGAGGCGTAACCATAATGAACAGGATCGAAATTTAAAAGTCACTTTCATTTGTAATTCAGTGATATCAATAGCTTTAGCATCTCGTCTCTATTTTCCAATACAGAAAAATCTATCTAAATTCAGTCTGTAGGAAAATTTAGTAGCTGAAATAAATTTTGTTCAGACACAATACTGTTGTATCATTATGGGTTTCTCACTCGATATTCTAAGTTTATTACGTACAGTAATATACGTTTGCTAGGAATCGAGATGAAAAAATCTTAGTTCCATGCAAATAATCGTCTTTTTAATTTTGTTAACTATATTCTTTTACCTGAGGATGCACTCCGCAAATGCTGCAAAAAGTCCTGCTTGGAGACAGCGGAAACCAAAGCAGCGCATGAGAGCTCGGGCATAACTGGGCCGAGGCTTCGATTCCTCTTCGTGCCAAAATCTACAGCAAAACAAGCCCTCTCGAGTAGAATAAAATAGAGATTACATATTATGCATGTACTTAGTTATCTACTACCGCATTTTCAATGTGGTCGACAATTATAATTCCACCAATACACAGTCTAGTTGATTGTTTAGATCCGACACTGCTGGAGGTAGGTCAATTGGGCGAAATTATGGTTGAAGTTGAAACAAGCTTAGTCCAGTACTTCGAACAACCGAATACTTTATTAGCTAGTCAGTAATAATTACTGCAAGAAATCGCACGAAATCATTACATTGGTTGCTATTTATTTTGCTTGCATCCTTTTCGCGGCGATTTGTGCACGTTTCTATTTTCCTGCTCGTAATTTTAATTATTATTCTGCATCAAGGGAATCATACATAGATTTTACAATAAAAATTTTCGTTGATTCATCTCTCTCGTCAGCTTCACCGAATTTGTTCTGTTCAGACTACAACTTGGGAACAATGTGCTTGAAAGCCCTCATTACTATGGTAGCTTCAGTCAAAAGACAGCGAGGTATCTCGATCATCTCTCCCGCAAATAAAAATATTTCAATGGAAGTATACCTATCAGCTCAAGGTTTGCTTAAAAAGTACAAGGTTTTTGATGATAGAAAAGTGTTGTGGAATATAAAGTTTTCACATCTAAACAATGAATGTTGTTTATGAGATAAAAAATCTATAATAAATGTAATAATATATAACCTACATAACGATTTCACAAATTCGTATCAAATAAACGATTCGGATGAATGAAATCAACTTCTAAAATAAATAACTGACAGCAAGGTAGATGATGATTAAAAGATTGCGTAATGTCCATTTTCATGGACATTACGCAAAATATACATAAAAAAACAAATATGCCAAAATCGTTTCCAATGCGAAAATCAAACCGGTTGCATTGTCGAACAAATTATATTTTCACACCGAATGCGACCGAACTATAGTAATAATCGAAAACTATAAATGCGCACTGGGTATTATTGTTACCGTACCAAGTTTACTGAACAACTGACGATTAAGTAACACCTGAAAAAAGCTGAGCACATTTTAAAGAAGATGAGCTAAAACTGAGGGCACTTTATAGAAATATGCGCCGACCGAAATTGGTGACAAGTTCTTTCTCAAGGAAGGCGGTGTGGGAATCGGACCTGCATATTTTGTCATCAGTAATTTGTATTAAATTTGATTGATCGGTCGAATAAAAGGATAGTTATTAACTTTTATTTCTGTGTAGCATCACCTACTCATTTACGCAATGCATCATGTCTGACCAAGTCCCTTTCAGCTGTGCTAAAGAGATAAATAATGTGGAAGAGTTGGATCTTATCCACAGTTATAAAACTGTAACAAAGTAATGAAAATTGATTATTAATTTGAAATACATAGTATTCTCCAGTTTACGGCCTGTCGAATCCTGACTGCTGATATACTGATACATAAACGATGTTACTAACATACATTATGGTAATAACAATATTCGATGTTGACATCACTACATACACTCACTTTTCCATGTGGTCGGTGAGAACTTTCGAGGCATCTCCATCATCAATTGTGAACAGATCTTGTGTGGTGAGGTCTTTAGCCATGCCCTCTCGTAGTAGCGGCATCAGCCATCTTATTAGGAGTGGTGATGACAGTGAGAGCAAAATATTTCTTCAGAAGGAATTTTTGTTAAATTTTCATGCTTTCAATTTCATTTCATGTTTCTGCTAAAATTTCTAAATCAGGTATGAGACTTCAATGGACTCATTCCATTCCATCGGTTTATATAATTTACTTTGGACATTGTGTTACATGTGTGATATCATTCATTACAGGATAAAGGTTACATATTACTTTATTATACGTCATCTGGGCGAAATTTTCATAAGAACGCACACTTTTCATTGAATTTTTTTTTGCAAACATCCAAAAAAATGTTCGGTTTTGGAGACAGTGGTTGAAAATTCTCTGAATTCCAAAGAATACATTTGCAACATGTGGAGTAAATCACGAGACGTGTGACGAGACTAGCTTGTTGCCTATTCAACATTGAAGAGTGATAGCTGGCGTGAGGATCTGAGAATATTTTGACACTCTCAAAGCTCTGTACATGAATATAGTAACGCTATTATAAACGATTACCTACTAATTCGTTTCAACATTCGGCAAAATTGATTACAACACGCCAGCAAAAAAAAATTTATCGGAAGCAAAGCTATATCGGCAAAAAGAACGGCATTTCCTATATTTATTGATATTTGGCAAGGCATTGACTATACCTTATCCTATAGCTTGACCACTATTCGATTATATATATGATACCTTATATATATGATGCCGTATTGTCTTGCCTATACCCTATCCTATAGCTTGACCACTATTCGATTTTATTAACCAGATCATTGATTACTAACATTGGTAACATATCCTTATCAAACAAAAAAGTAAACTGTTTGTTAGTACGCTAAGTCACGACAATGAATGCTACACCTCTAATAATATCGCTCTCCAAGATTATACACCTCGAAGAATATATTGGTATCCAATATTATATTATTTGCCTATACCCTATACTATAGCTTGACCACTATTAGATTTATATAATTAACCTGATCATTGATGACTAACATTGGTAAAATATCGTTATAAAACTAAAAAGTAAACTGGTTGTTAATACGCATAGTCACGACAATGAAAACTACATCTCGAAGAATATATTGGTATCCAATATTATATTATTTGGAAGCCTTAATATGACGTAAGAACTTACATGAAAGTGGCTTCAGCGATGCTTCCTTTCGGCGGCTTGCGTTTGAATGGAGGTACCGATAGTCCATTCTCATCAGCCATATGAGACTCTAGCTCGCATCTTTTTTTTTCAAATGTTCAGGTCATGAAAAAGATTTAAAGTAATAAGTAAAAATTAATATTAGAGAGTAAACAATACAATTTATTATTAATATATAAATGGAGTAAGAATTCAACATTAATTACAAATTTGTGCATTCAGAGGTTAGCGGAGATAATAATTTTTACGCACGGGTGCATAATTACATTGCCGAACAATTTATCTCATTGTACCGAATGCGACCGAATGAGTAAAAAAATTATTACTTTTTTCCTTAATTCCGTTATGATAGCGTGTTTAAGTGAGTCGGGGAAATAAAATGGCGTGATATAATGTGTCTAGATAGTGGATATTATTTTTGGGTAGGTTTTTGAATAAGGGGGGGGGGTTGTGAAGCCTGTGGGACAAGGTCCTCTCTGTTAAACGCACCCGGAAAAGTTTAAATATGTTCAACTTCTACTCGTCAAATTCCAAAACAAATGAAGACGACATTGACTGAAGTACCGGACACATCGATGATGACGACACCTGACAACCCACGCCAGATTAAACATCCAACCGATGCATGAACCGACGTCTTCCTTAAACCGACGCAATATACAATACCGACTACAACCGCAGGGATTTTACTCAGGCAACAGAGATTTCCAGCGACCTCTATAGTGGGTCGAGGGTAAAATAAATCCTTCACTGATCAGTTTTTTATTCCCAAAACATTGCCCTGAAAGTAACTAGGTAACTAAATACTAAATTACACAAAGCAAATATAAATGAATGATATAAGTATCGTTTTAATACGCTCAAATAGCTCACTATTCATCACAAAATAAAAATTCATTAGTCGAGCTCACCTCACAATAGGTATGCAAGTAAATAAAACGAGAGTAGATCAAATACGGAGAGCGAGTTTATCGAAGACACAGTCAACAGGGCGATTCCAATAATTCACCGGACATCACAATCTGCTAAGGTGGAAAACAACAAGACTCGAAATCAGTCACGTTGATTTTGCTGACCCACAGAGGCAGATGTAAAAATGAGATTGAACGTGGGGCGTGGGGTCCTAGACGGAATGCATGCCAGAGGCCAGCATTGCCCAAGACCAGCATATTTTTCATGCTCCTTTCCGTGCGTAAGCCTGCTAAAGGGCAGAGAAGACCAAGGGATTATATGTTAACAGCCAAAGGTACAAATCCCCTTCATGGAAATTAACCAGCGAGCTAATGAGAAGTAAGCCACCAATACAATCGCTCTACGCGTATTTAAAATTGCCCAACAGCTCTATCCCATGCCGTCTAACCTCCTCACGATTTTCGGTAAGCAACTTCCTGCGCCATACCGCTGTTGATACACAGCCAGCACTCCTGCCCGTCCGTTCGTCGCAGCTGTTTTCCCCCAGCATAACTCTACCTCCACGCTTACCCCGTCTCCCCGCCTTTTTTCACCGACTGCCGCAGAGCTTTTCTTAGTTTCTGCTCACTTAGAATAGAAGTGTCGGCGTTGAAGAAATAGGCCCATGGCCAGTTGCCGATTCTTTTCGTTGCAACCGTGTCTTCTCACACTGTAATCTTGTTGTTCATTATTCTTGCCTAGGTGGATAACTTTACATTTGTCAGCGTTAAAACGCAGCTGCCACTTATCAGCCCAGTCAACCAGCCTGTCAAGATCACCTTGCAACTGTACTTTTTGCGACGTATTTTTCACTGTATTATAAATTTTTGTGTCGTCAGCATACATCGAGCAAACGCTAGACACAGCTTCTGGCAGATCGTTTATAAACGCAACGAATAGAATAGGCCCGAGAACGCTTCCTTGTGGCACGCCGCTGCGCACTGAAGCCCAGTCTGATACGGATCCATTAATACTGACACGTTGTCGCCTCCCTACTAGAAAATCTCTGATCCATTTGAGTACATTACTCTCAATTCCCAAAGACTTCTATTTACGCAACAGCCGCTCATGTGGGACACTGTCAAATGCCTTGGCAAAATCGAGGTACACTGCATCTACTGGCTTCCTTTCGTCCAGCAGGCGGGTCCATTCGTTCAGAGTCGACAAGAGGTTAGTGGTGCAGGATCTCCCGGCAATAAAGCCATGTTGACAGTCTGATAGGAGATTATTAGCAGTCAAATGATCTATCAATCGATCCCTCACAACTGATTCCGTTACCTTGCAAACGACACTTGTCAAACTGACAGGGCGATAGTTGCCCGGGCAGCTTTTGTCACCTTTTTTGAACAATGGTGTCACTTGAGCTTCTTTCCAGTCATCCGGCAAAATTCCTTCGTTCAAAGTTTTTCGAAATAGTGACGTCAGAGGGCCGGCTAGGACAGTTGCTAACTCTTTGAGTAATCTGGGGTGGAAGCCGTCTGGTCCACATGACTTGTTTGGATTTACAGCGATAAGGCGCTTGAGAACCTCTTCTTCTTGTATTTCATAGCTTGTTAATTTAGAGCCGACTGGGCGCTCCTCTATAGCTGGAATACTGTTCAAGTCCTCTTCAGTGAATACGCTACCGAAGAAATGATTAAGTATATTACCTTTGCCCTCATCAGAGGATTTCTTTCGCTGATCTTTCAAATCAGAAATACCGTCCTTCATCTTGCACTTCGAGCTAGCATACAAAAAAGAAGGCTTTCGGATTCTTTTTTGCATTTTTAGCAATACTTTTTTCGAGGGTTTTTACTGCGGTGCGACAGCTTTATTTCGCTTGATTTCGAGCTCTTGCGTATAGGTTATAGTCAGCATCGCTGCGAGTCTGTAAATAACGCTGGTATGCTTCCTTCTTTGTTTTCAGCTTAGCTAAAACTGTACTGTTCATCCATCTAGTTTTTTTGGCTCCACCAAGCTTAATTTTAGGTACACTTTATACTATCACAAGCTTAATTTTAGGTACACTTGACTGCATTACGCTATGAAAAGAGGATCTATACGAGTTGTAACCTAACCTAACCTAATTCGGATAATCATCAAAGGTCTGCGAGAAAAGCCTCTAGTTAGCCATGCGATAATGGTGGAGAGTCGGGGTAAGTGTGGGGGAAGAAGATGCTGAAGGTTAGTAAGGCAGGGAAACAGTTACGCGGGGTTAACGTCTTGCGGAGTAAGTAAGGTGATGACGCATTACCGTTTGGTACAGTTCACATTTGCGGCAATGCAGTGTGGTCAGCGGACACTTAGGATAACTGCATGTGTAAGAAGTGATGGTATGGGTTATAAAGCATTGGAGAACGTATTGACCATTAACTATGTGGAGTAGCAGCTTGTGTGCTGAAGCAGTGTTGGATTAAAGTTCGTGTGGTGAGATAGGTCAATTGACTACAGCTGCTTAGGTGTCAGGATGACAATATCTATAGCATTCAGATGGTTGATGTTGGCTCCAGGGCTGATTTGAGCGTTAATTTGCTGGTCTACGGCTGCGCACCCATCTAGACACTGTTTCTCTCGATAGCTTCCTTAATTCTGTTAAGTATTTTTTAGGTGTCTTCTATTTTACATACGATGCTATTATTTTACCAGGCATTAATATAGATTGTTTCCTATCAAATGCATTCTTCAAACGCACAATTGTGAACTCGAATCCATTTTTAAAAATTATGAGAATGAAAGGACCGAATTTCTGGCCTCAAGCGAAGCCATTCCCGTGTACGACAGCTCCGACCGCTCGTACTTGTGTCTATGTTACCCGTAGGGAGGAGACTGTAAGTTATTCAGTTGTGCGTGTGCCTGAGAACATGTGCATATTTATCGCTGGTGCACCTGCATCCTCATCGATCGTTTCTCTCAAAGTTTATTTGTTCCTATAGTTTTTTGATCTCATTGTCTGCGAGTTCGTTGCCCGCCATTGAAAGAACTGCATGAAATGAAACGCATTAGCGGAACAGGAAGCTCGATTACCTTCCACCTCCGTTGCTCGCTGGACACTGATTATTAATGTTCAGAATTAAAATTTCAGCCTTCAAAACTGATAATTAATTTCTAGTCACATACTTCACTTTTCATGGCACGAGTACTCAATTGAAATAAGCAGCGTTTGTCGTTTGACACCTAGACAACACTTGACGCTCTGTGTATGAACGCTTTCAAGAACAGACGAGACGAAGCTATGCAGAAGCATATGTTCAGTCTTGAAATGGCTAGCACCTAATTACGGACCTTACAATAAATCCAGCAGATATCTCAATCGATCCTCAGTTATGGAAAGATCGGGTTCAAAAGTCCGGATCTCATGTGAAATCAAGTCACGAAAAATTCAAGAATCGGCAACAGGCCATGGGCCTATTTCTTCAGTGCCGACACTTCTATTCTATTCTACTCTAAGAAATATTTGAGCACTGCTGCCAGCAATTTCCGCGTCTGCACCCTCCCGTTGCATTACCCTGAAACGGGGTAAAATTTTAACAATAAACGTGTCTGGCATTAAATTTGCGCTGTGAGTACAATGAAATAACTCTGTGAAATATGAATCGTAAAAAATTGATGCTATCGATATCGTTTGAACTAATTAATAAAATTTGTTTAAATTTGTACAAAAAGTAGTAAAGTGCCAGGGGAATGTAGGCCATTATTTGCACCAAAATATGACGTTGACCTGAAAATATTCAAACTTTGTAGACTTTTTTGTATGACCGAAGGAGCATTGCACAGTGCTAGTTAGGAGGCAATGCGCTGGCATCACAATATCAAGCAGTGCAGTCCGAAAATCTTATAAGGAGCTGAACTTCTCTTATAACTTGTAGACATTGATGGCAAAATCACACGTTCATCTGTTGCTGGTTCTGCTTATTAGCAGCTTGCAAATCAGTTACTTTTGTTATGATAAGGATGTGATCTTATAGGCATTGATTTTTTGTTGTTGTCACGTACTCTTTATCAAGTTTGATTCTCCTCTTGACCCTTAATTAATCATATTTCCATGCCCTCAGCAGCCTCTGTTTTAAAAATATAGGATAGTATAATATTATATAATAATATATAATATAAGAAATATAATAATAATATAATAAAATAATGGCATCTTTTTGCCGAAAAAATAATTTATGTTGTACACATGATGAAATTACTATCTAAATACCACGTGAGTCAAAATTTGTTTTTCAAGTCAATTATCATCATGATCCATCGTATGAGCTAAAACAAACGTTCGTTTGCACGCCATTCCATGAGCGGGAGATGATCACGGTTCACTTCAATACCAGAGTCTGACCAGGCTATCATGAATCAGCCTGACGAGCAGCTCTTTCCGGTTATATTAAATAAATATCAGCCGAAAACAGTAAAGTGGCCGATTCAACTAAAAGCAGAGCTGGGCAGCGCTATTTTGAAATGTAGCGGCCGCTATCGCTACCGCTACATGATCAAAATGTAGTGGGCGCTACCGCTCCGCTACTGAAAACGGAGCTGCCGCTACATGTAGCGCGCTACTGCCCACCTCTGGACTAATAACTAACATGTTGACACTATAGTAACTGGCTGAGGTTGACAACATTACACTGAAATCTTTCGTACAGTTTTATTCTGTATGTATCATGCTGGTTTTTAAATAATATTTAATACTATTAAGTAAAATCTAAAGACTTTATCTATAAATGTCGCGGTAGCGCTGGAGCGGCAAAACCTCGTAACGCTACTTGAATATGTAGCGGGCGCTACCGCTACCTCAACAATTGCTTAAATGTAGCGCCGCTACCGCTACTGGAAATGTAGCGGCCGCTATATGTAGCGCGCTACTGCCCACCCCTGACTATAAGGCTAGAGTTGCAACCGTTCATCGTCCGAGAGCTGACTCCAAAATTTGACTGGCTATTACACGAAAATGACGTTTGAACGTGTTTGGGGTGATTCGTATAATTCAGTGGTTCCCAAACTTTTTCAGCCTGGCGCGCCGTTTGGCTCCCGAGTGAATCTGATCTGTAACACCCCCCCCCCCCCGCCGACATCCACATTTAAAAACAACGCCTCTTCCAAGATATTTAGCATGCAGCAATTTTAAAAGCGAAAGGTTAAACACAAACGTGTATTTTACAAATATAGCATCGTTTAGTAAACCAAATTAGTTTTTCACAGTTTTAACTGTTGCAGCACTAGAAATTCAAGACGGCTCGGACAAATATTCGGGTGGTCTCGTGGCCAATCTACAAATTCAGTGACCAAGGAATATCTCCGGAACTAATGAACGCAGCACAATAAAACTTGGAACACGTATTCATTACGACCTAACGGTGATGTTTAGCTCGTGAAAAATTGTAAATTTCACCTTCATTCGGGAGTTAGATGGCGATACGGGCCAAAATTCGCAGTGATCAAAGAATTTCTTCCAAACTACTGAACAGATTCAAACGAAATTTTGAATATAAATTCCTAACTACCAAAGGGTGATTTTTAGCTCGTGAAAACTTATTCGATTCTGAGTCATGTTCTACACGTGTTGTGAACAAAACGTCAAACAAACATACGAACTTCTGACTTCGACTTCGCGGCCTGCCGCCCCCTACTGCCCCTTTCTTCCTCACCCCCCCCAGATCTTTCCACCGCCCACAGGAGGGCGATATCGCCCACTTTGTGAACCACTGGTTTAATTTCTTCCTGCCATCTAGAAACGCAGATTTCTTCAGTGCACTAATGAAGCGCAGCTGTATGGCTGTATCCATACAGCAGCTCAGCAAATAGCTCACATGTGTCAATATAGATGCTCCAACAATAAAGGCTTGCATCATCCTCTTTTGACCGCTCTATAATGATCTTCTCGCAGTCAATCTTTACGGTAGATAAGCGTGACACGTGAAGTTGAGTGATATCTACTGCATATATCTAAAACAAAGAAACGTATTATATTCCCTTGCTAGCACCTGAACGTTCACGTAGTATATAAAACAGTTGTGAATTTAATGCTTTTCTCTGCTTTTTTGCCCTAAATTAAACACGTGAAATTGTATGGTCCTTTCTATATTTCTGTAAAAAAAAGGAAACATTTGTTTCCTTACTGTCAATTCAAGAATGCTCACGAATAAAGACGGCATAAATAATGAATTTAATGCATGGACTCCAAACAGGCCAGCCCAGACTCATCGTGGCTCGATCTTTGGTTAACCACACAAATATATCTTTACCAAGACTTTACTCAAGTGTACCAAGATCTGCTAATCAATGAACAAGAACATTAATCATGTTCTCAAGCAAGACAAGATGTCATTAATCATCAAGAACATCATGTCTTGAACAAACAACAGGCTCAACAAACATTCACTGCTTGAATAAACGTTGAAGCAACCTGCTTCATTCAGGTTGCTTCAAGCAAACGTTGAAGCAAATTTGCATTCACGACATTCAAATACTGGTATGAAATAAGCATATAAGAATATAATTGAATTATTACGCGAACGACATTCATCTTAATAGTAAATAGTAACGATAATAATAGTAACGTTGAAATCGCCTTGATATTGATTACATTTTTGAATCAAAATCGATATCCTGATTCCTGGATGCAACTTTGGAGTAGTGTTAATAGAAGACTGCATTTTATTATACATGTATTAGCGTTTCCTTCACATTGTATGAGTCGGTAAACTCTCGCCGAGAGTAACATCAGCCTTAGTGGGGGGAGGGTGTTCTGTAAAAGGGAGACCGGGGAGCCCCGACGACAACAACCTTAGTCGCGAACAAGTTCTTACTTTCCAGCTCTGCGCCACGCTTTAAATCACTCTCAATCGCGATAGCCATATAAGAGATTTTAACTTATATTTCTCTCATCTTCTAGCTCTGTGAGAAGTCACTTCACTGCTTCACAGAACGGATGTGATGAAATGCTGAGAGATCACTATCTTGTTGATGCATCGAGTTCTTTCCATTCAATTGTTTTCTTCTAAACTGATAAATCTCAACCATTTTGTGATCGTGTACAACTTTGAGGTCCTGCTAGCTGTGAAGTCACGGGCGCAACCATGCATGTACGTACCTGATACGTACTGCCAAGTTATACCTAATATCAGCCGTTATTAAGTAGTATTAGCTGTAATCTTTCTTACTTTATGTTTAAAATTTATATTGTTTATAGCCAGAACGTAAACATCGTTACATCGTTTTGGGCAATTAAATATCGTACATGCCCGTACGTATTCGCATACTACTTGGAAATATATTCTAATAAAAGATTCATATTTTTAAGTGACAGTAGGAAGTTTACGATAGAATGTTTTGAAAAAATGTAGAAATGACAAGAGATCAAGATACTTATGTTTCTTTTACTTATGTAAGAAACTGTAAGTCAAACGCTCTCAGAGGTCTTCGCAGCTAAATTTTGGGTGGTGTGGCTGGATTAAAAATCAAGAATTAGGCGTCCAGTTGATCGAAATGGCACAATGGCGAAAATTTAATCTACAGTAACTTAGTGTTGTACGTACTTACGTTGTACGTGTTTTTTGCCGCCGAAATTTAGTGTTGATGGAGCGATTTAAACGCAAAGTTGAAACAAAAATGAAATGAACTCCGAGAGTGCAAGTTGAAGAATTGATGTTTTATTAGGTAATAATTTTCAAGCAAAATCCATTATCGGTGCGATGGCGTCAATTAAACATTAAAATTCGTAATACCTCAATAACTTGGATTTGATTGATCTTTCATGGTAAATTGATGATGAAAATTCAATCAACGTTCACCAGTCGAACATCAACATTGTTTCAGTATGGATTTCCGGTGGCTGCTTGTCTTATTCTGTAACTTTTCATGTATGATTTGATTTTAATTAAATATTCTGCTTGATAAACATTGCTACTGACAGCAAATCGTAATCGAAGTTTATTCACCGTCTTGTTGCTCCATGTTACCGTACACTTGTTCTACGATACGTAAAACGTCAATGCTGCTAAAGCGAATTTTCAATTTCTATAAGACAACAAACCATTGATCGTTTGACGTTCCTTGAACTGATACACAATGTTTTCAAAGACAAAAAATATATGTGCCTAAATAAAAAAGAATCTTGATAAATATTCCGACCAGATTACGTACTCGTTTGCATATTCAATTGTTGATACACTTCGATCGCTTCTGCGTATCGGCCGATTTATTCAAGGACTAAGTGATGAAGGATATTTTTGAGCAAGTGACGTGCAACAAATCGCCTCTAAAAATTTTCGCCTTATGTAATTTTGCAGTAATTGATTGCTACCTAAAGAATTGTGTGCTTGAATGTCAAAATTAAGTCAAAATCTGAGAAACGCGTCATTCTGCGGTGCGATTCAAATTAAGAATTTATGCCTCTTCCTTGCTTTTGGACAACAGCGTCTAATGAAAAATTTACTGTTTTGAATTACGTAGGTTTATCCAGCATCTGATGATTTAAGAAAGACCCTCACGTAACATCGGGTATGTATCATAAAATGATCACAGGGTTAGATGACCTCGTCGACTGAAGCTTAGAATTGCTACGTGAATGACAAGTACCTTTATCTTATTTGACTTCCGCGCTTACATCAAGTGTAACGTGGAAGAAGTTAAGTATACTCATAAGTCTTGTTCTTTCACTCCAAAGCAACCCCAAATTGATTTCTAATTAACATTTATCAATCGTAATGGTAAAGTTTCTTGAATAGTTCATATAATACATTATATGATCGTAGACGTCAAATGTATAAAAACAAAAAAAAAAAAAAACTAATTTGCTGTCCACAATTTTCTCTGCCTTCCTGATACTGTTTCCTGCTCTTGATAGAACTTCTTTGCCATGCAAATAAATTTTGGTGTATTATCCATTTAATACAACGGTTTTTCTCCTAAAATATCATAGGAACTAAAATACTACATCACAGTGACTTTTACCCTTTTTGACCGTAACAACTACTGTGCAGAACTTATTAAATATAGCTAAGAATCACATGACTGTATTCACTGAGCTTCATTTTATGTCACTCCGTGGATACCGAGCGTCGACGACTGAGAGCACGTGTTCAGTAAGCGGGACCCGCGGCCAGCATTGAGTGGACAGCCTGGCTCAGGTGTACCGACATGCACTGTCTGGGATCACTCAATTCGCTTGCAACACTTGTGTAAAGAGCAGCAGATGAGAACACCTCCAAACACTTGTGAAATGTTGGGCAACGGTAAATAAAAAATAAATTATGGAATAAATTATTCGTTTCTCGCCGATTCATCTTCTCAAGCTCAAAAAATCTCCATTGCGGAATTAGCAGCTAACGGTAAACCTACACGAAGAAGAGTAGAAGAATAGAAGCCTAGGAAACATGGATGAAAGTTTGAGATCCGCCATGGGAAGGGGAACGAAAAACAAGTGTAAAGTTTAATACGAGACGGAAAAAGAGATAAGTGCGTTGTTAGGCTGTTGATAAGTTAAGTGTTGATAAGTTGACGAGAATCCGTCAGAGCTTAGGTGGGTTTGTGCCCGGTAGTAGCATAGATAATGAGTGTATCACAGTTTGCACAAACACCTTAAATCATAGGTAACCGATCATTTCCCTACAATTTTATCTCGAATTTTGACCAACTAAATTTGGTTGACCACTGTCTCCCGTTTGAAACCTTACCGAGCGCTCACAATATTTTTGAATCACAGCCCTCAGTAAAGTTTGGTAACTATTAGTTGCTAATAACCCAGGACTTAGCGAGTCACGATGGACGAATCTTATTTGAAATATATAATTGATTTGAATTTTTTAAATACTTTCTGGAACCGGGGTTCTCATATTTATTCATCAACACAAAACTATATGGTACTTTAAACGTTTCATTACACAGTTCTTTAAACTTCGCAGCCGCAGTACCAATTACTTGAAAATGTGCTATGTAGAAGTAGGCTAGGTTTACTTGTATCCAAATTCACTTGGTCGCTATTCATGGCGTACGACTGGTGCGACAAGCACAGCAACAACTCTATTTGGGAAGGGGCTATTTATTTATCTTGGATATTTACTACTTCATCTATGAATATTTCTGTAGAAACATTGACGAGTTAAATATGATAGTATCATCATTCAATTTTACGTATAGTTTAAGTTTGTTCGTTTGTATGTTAATTTGATGTTAGGAACCGTTTACGGAATGTTAAATAAAGAGTCAATCGGTGAAGTACTTGACATCCTGCTACACGTAAATTCTACATGAATGGAAAAATTGAATACAAAAGTCGGTCATTAAATTTATGCTACTGAAGAGGTCGTCTTTACTCTGCAAAGGGCATATCCCCAGCAATGTGATTACTGTGAATAATCTTCATATCGATGAAAGGTAGTTCGAACAGAATTATTAAATTTGAATTCGTTCAAATGGTTTGTCTTGGTAATAATTAAGTGATAGTATTGTGATAAATAAATTGAAGATACTCGATCGAATAAAATACAGCAGACCATTATCGATAAATGATATTTTATCATTTTTTAAATTATTATTATTACCATTCTCTTTCGTTAAAGCCCCTATAAGATGCAAAAACAGCATTCTGATGGTAGTAAAAACTGATCCTGAATCTGAATGATAATCTTGATATCATTTAGTTCGCGATTCAAATCAGTTCCAATTTGGGGCTCATAATCATGAGTTTAAATTTTTTGAATTGATTAATCATTTTGAATAGTTTGATCCCATTGTAAGTTCTCTATTTTATAAGAAATTTTTCTAAAGATAATTTAATTACTTGAACTCAAGTGCAACCGTACTATTATTTTTTCACCTCTGATGTTCAAAAGATTTCTATTTTGATCTGTTAACCAAATTCGGATATCATAAATTGAGTGTTGATCTACACTCTACAGTTAGATAAATTGGTTGACTAGGATTCTGCACAATTCCATATCCTGGGTGAACGTTTGGGAAAAATGTGTACAAGATATTGTGTAAATCACCATTGAGATACGATCCATCAATTACGCAGCAGTGAACATGTATTGCCTTAACAGACTTAATATTTACTGTATTTGTGCTTTCATGTTCTCCATCACCTTTCAACCCCCTATCATCAAAGCCTAACAGAGTATGTAAACTGTTGGGTTTGTTGAAATAAATTTTCAAGTCAGGATTATGAATAGTTAAAACACATTTCAGAGTATTGGTGTTCGTTCTTATATCCATCGAGTCTTCGTCTATAACGAGTACATTTTCAATAAAATTATTGATACTTAATATCTAATCCGGTCGGAATCAATTCCTAGAGCATGTGCTCTAAAATGAAATTTATTATTTGTCTCATTGATATTCGGGATATTGTGATGCACATCCAGCCTCACCAATGCCAGTTCATGAAATTTGGTTGGGTCAAATTTTATTGCTGGCGTGAAATTCGGGTAAATATCATTTTTTTACTGATAAAAATTATGCATTACGATTCCATTCTCTCATACAAAAATTATTCAACAGTGGATAAACATCATGATCCCGTAATAAATTTCGTTCATAAAGTTCATATATAGTGAGTGCTTAATGGCAATTCATCAGACTCCTGTGTTTCCAGCATTCAGAGAGCCCAAAAATAAGTGATATCTTGCAACAATATCATTAACGTTAAAGCTATAACTATTATTAATGATCCTGAAACATGTGAATCAATACCTGCTTCTGGAATTGGATCCTTAGACGATACAGGACTAGCAAGCAGCTCTAGTTCTTATAATTTCATGGCGACCTTTCCCGTGTTGCTTTATAGAGCTGTTTGATGAATTTGGAGTATGTGTCTCCTCTATTTGCCTTCATTGTTCCATCCAACCTGAAATGGCTTTTGTCTGTATCATAATTCGCACGCAATTTTCAACATATTTTTATCAGAGTTTTTCAGGGGATTGTTTTGTTAAAAGCTCCATAATCCGACAGTTGCTTCCAAAATTTAATCATCAAATCGTGAATAATTTTCTTGAATGAAGACAATTGTATCTCATAACATGGTTTTTTTCCATCAAATTTTATGTCATAAGCTTTGCCGTACTCATATCCAGATTTAAATACTTAACTTAAAAAAGTTTCAGCTATCAAATCCACTAAACTTCCCGAGTCTGAAGAACCTAATGCCTAATTGGGTTCTTCAGACTATTTTTCTAATATTAGACTAAACCTAATTTCGGCAAGTTTGATTGTTAATACTTCTCTAGGAGCCTCTTTCAGAACTAACCTTGTTTGCTAAGTTTCTTTTACCCTTTTATTAGTTTCTCTTCTCTCCTACCGTCTCTCTTTAGTTTTAGCAAATCTCCTTGCATTTTCCTATCAGTGAACGCCATTTTATTAAGTGAAATATCTCAAACAAATGGAACTCAATGTCTGTTTATTTTAACTAAATGTGTGTGTTCATTTTGAAGTTAATGTGTGGTCAACTTAATACTTTGACCACACTTTTGTTCAACTTCTGGAATCCAAGATAGGTCATCCTATCCTTTCCATTTAATTAAAAAACTTTATTTACTCTTTTTCAAAATTTTCACTCTTTTCACTCTTTTTCATCATACGTAAGAACTTCCCATTTCTTCTCCACCGTTCATATCTTCCAACCTATAAGTTACTAGTTTCGTATCTAATATAGTTTAGAGTGATAAATAACTCGCGTGTGAAATTAGAAAGATTACCTTAATTAAAATCCCTACGTTCGCTACTAATTCTGACACGATCTCCAATCTTGAATTCGGGCTTTCTTACAGCTTTCTTTGTTTCAGGGAATAAGTTTGCATATAGACTATGTTATTGTTCTGCTCCATGGAGGTTCACGAGTCATTTTTATTGAGCGATGATAACTATTGTTATAATTTCCAACTAAATCTGGTAATATATCTACCCACTTGCTTGTCTTGGCGAACGTAAAATATTTCCACATTTTGTTCATGAGAGTGCGATTGAATCTCTCAACAACTTGGGCTTTAGTTTCATTTTCAGTTGCAAACCATTGAATTTCAAACTTCTTGAATAAATCTTGTGTTGGCTTGTTAATGAACTCTAGACCTTTGTCTGTTTGAACTCTAGAAGAAATCGTTCCGTGAAAAGATCTTGGAAAGACGTTTTAATCTCTTAGCCAGTCTTTCTTCGTATAGAAACTGCCCACGCATGTTTACTAAAGATATTAATTACAGTTAGAATGTAGTTTTTTCCTTTATCTGCATGCTTTTGCATGTCAACTAAATATGCCTGCCATTGATCATCGATCTTTGTTTCTGACTCTTCTTGTGGTGAAATTGTTTTATTGGTTAATGAAGAGTGTATGTTTCCTGTGATTCTAACCAAATCGTGACTTCTTCTTTTAAGTTATATAATATAGTTCTTTTATCTTAACTTAACTTATTATTAATAATAAGTTCTTTTATCCCCAATTAGCCGGTTTTAGGAATACACTAAATTTAATTCAGAATTTTACAACTCATTTCTGTGATTGGCATTTTACGTTTTTTATACTCCAAGACCTTAAAAACTTTTTACAGTCTAATCAACTAATTTTGCCTCAGTTCTAACATTTTAAGGCTCATTAGGATCTATCGCAATTTCAGCCGCTTTCCTTCATATGATATCTTCTGACTTGTTCCTGTTTTTAGTTTTTGTTATGCTCGCTATAGATTATATCATGCTCTCTACAAGTTCTATCCAATGAATTAACTATCTAAAACCTTTATTCAGTCTTTTTTGCACCAAAGTGCCAGGAGCAAATACGCAGTGGATATGCTTATCATTAAAGAACCGCTGGGAACTTGTTCAGATTGAACGTTGATGGGTAATTTTAAATGCAGTTTTAATTTTCTTAACTTCGTGTTAAAAATGTCACTAACTGTTTTTTCATTACGCAGCAATGATTTCAATTAAATCAAATATTTATTATTTGTAAGAATTTACACGGTTGAGTTTGAATTTAAACGTTTATTTAATTAACGAACTCCGAACAAGTAAGATTAGCTGGAAGCAGCACCTGCGCTTTCAGTGATAGGCAAGATGCTTCGTAAGGTTTTCATTTGTTTTTAATTCTTCTGGTTAGCAGTAGCGATGAAGTAAAATTGGTTTTTATTTAAGTTGGCTTGTTCCGAGCGGGCTAAGTCTTAAGGGCTGGAAAGCAAGGAGGAAAGGCGCATCAACAGCAGGGGCGGGATTATCAAAACATCGCTACGAGCGATTTACAGGTTGCGTAAGTGCTGCTATGAAGACGTAACACTAGCGGCGTCATTATCAAAACATTTCCGCGGGAAGTTACGTACAAGAAGCTGTGAGTAACTTTACGCCTGCTCGGAGGTGTCGAAAGCGGAGTTACGTACAAGTTTTGAGTCGAAGCAATATGAAACTATCGATTTACTAGTAACACGGAGAATTGTGACATAATTTGGTCAATAATCCAACATAGGTATAATATGTGATCGTGCTAAACGGTGCTTTTGGGAAAAAATTTCAATTAAGTTTATGTAGAAGCTAATTTGTTTTCCCTTAGTTCATAATTTACAAGAAAATGTCGATATTATCCAAGAGTTTCATGATTATTCACTAAAACAATATCTTCATGCCTTTTTGATTCAAAATTATGTGGTGGTTGACAAGCCAACCATTTTCTAGCTACGTACACAAATTAATTTCTTTCCCTGTTGATAGTCACAACTCCAACTAGCAAAATGTTACAAATTCTAGGTAGCTCTCTAAAAAAGGCCTCTAATTTTGAATGGGCATAATGTATATTTTTGCCTTGATTGCAGAAAATTTTTATTGATGAACACTATGACTAAAAGTGCATTTATATTTGGGCAACGTCTCACTCATTTCTCTATGCACCGCACCCTATTCAGTCAATGCATTTGCCGCCTACACAACACACCCTCATTTCATCCACGCGCACTGCGCACTGAGTCGATAGGAGCTAGGAACAGCAAATTGAAAGCCTCTGATTGGTCAGTTAGCCAGATGGTTTTGATAATAGCATTTCAGATGAGTCTTGCGTACGAAATTTTTGATAATGCCAAAATTAGGGTGTACTTACGCAACACGTAACTTTTTATGCGTAAGTACAAATAGTTACGAAGTTTTGATAATCCGGCCCCAGTACACATGACACCTATAAGGAATGTGTAAACTAGAAAGGAAGTATAATCTTGGTCATGCAGGCTCGTACAGGATTTGGCGGTCAAAATAATAAGCGTCAATTTCAGCAATAAAGATCAAACTAATTTAAAATCTGCCTACTACTAGTCAGGTATTTAATGCCCAGTGTTAAGCCTTTATGAATATACAATGAATAAAGAGTTTAATTGAAAAAATTCGGAAGAAATAAGTTAGAGGAGTCAGAAGTTGGATGGAAGAAGAAAGCAAGAATCGCTAAAGGTTTCATTGCGTGTTGAAAGAAGATCAAAGACTTAAATTAAGATAGCGCATTCCGAAACTGTATAACCAATTAACTGCCATTGTGAATTGCACCACCCCATTTATGGCAAAATGCAAACATCGATATATATTTAATATACATTAATGACACTTTGAAATAACTTATAAGATTTGCTGTAACTTGATGCAGATTTAACATACATGTTTTTAACAACTTTGATATATATAATATATGTTTACTAAAAATAGATTTAATATAGATTTGAAATGAACTTAACAAACTTTGCTATAGATTCGAAATATATTAGATTTAGAATTAGATATAAATTCGATGTAAATTTGCTTAAAATGATACACTCTTAAAACTGTGTCAAACTTCCCACAGGAGCAAAAAAGTATAGTTATTGCAAACCAAACAAAAAGAAAATGACACGGAATTCGCACAAAATAAGGGACAGCGAACCAGGTTCATAGAAAGTTTGAGAAATACTTAAAGAATGATGAGTATGATGCTTCCGGAGACACTGATTAGTTGGCGGCACAAAACTGTTGTTCATAAGTATCACAGAGTGACGACCACCGCTCGGAACAGCTTATAAAAAAATCTGAAGAGCTTGTTCGCCNCACTGACTTGTACGCAACCGCACTGCGCCAGAAATAAATCATTTGAGATTCCATTTATTATGGAAGATTGTTATGAAATATCAATCAGCGGTGAAATTAAAGGAATTATAGGTGAGAAATTGATAATTTCTCACATATCATTGGTTGATAGTAGCTCAGGATAGTTAATTAGCCCTCTTTTATTGTAGACTATGATTTCTACTATAGTATTAGATTATTTTGCATTGAATTCTATCCCTTTACATTACAGTGATCTAATGCTAGCGTATTGATACCGTCTGCTAATACATGTCTATTATCATCGTCACCATTCAGTGCAATCTTATGTATCTTTTTCGCATATAATTCATGGTTATCACTGTGGATATTATACATTGTTTTATACGTATATAGTCTCAAAGCTCTCTTATATTCACATTTGGTTGTTTACTTTTCAATGACATTTCTCTTTACGCCTTTAGCTTTTTCAACTACATAATATTTTATTCGATAAAAATACATCTTTGCTCGAAGGTCAAAAATTCTTTTATGGGCAATCCGCCAATGTCATCCTTAATTTTACCGATTACTTTTTTGTTCTGATTTTAATGTAGGAAATGAGCTTTAGGTTAATTCGATGTATCAAATAAGTCTTGATTATTTCTAATATCTTCATTGAAGTCGTCGGTTTGAATGTCATTGCAGATTGAGTCGGTATCGGTGAACAATATCTTTGATCTATCACTATATTTTTCTCTTGCGAAGTTATAATGAAAGCCATACATCTATTTGGCTTGCTATATCTAGAATGCTCATCCCTACATAGATTGGTTTACAAAAAGTTTAAATTTTGCTTTTGCATCTGACAGGCATAGTATTTTGTCTTATTATATATGACAAAAGATTTCCGAGAATATTTTGAATCGTTTAAAATTATGTTTATTGATTAATCTCCTTAATTCTTGTTTAGTCTTAACCGGATTAACATCAACTCTATTTATAATGTTCTCCATCATTTTCTGAGTACTGTATTATTCTTCAACTTGAGAAAAATCTTATTTTGCTTGTTGTCGCATTTTTGTGTTCAGATCCATGCACAGCTTCATTGGTGGACTTTCTTCTTATTCTAATATTCTATGAATTTTCTCAAGTTTCAATCCAAGTTCCTCATCAGCTTTAATTTACTATAATTGATTACACATTTTTTACGCTTACCAAGGTAATAACTTATGAACATCCCCTACTTGAATATTTTCAGGAGCTAGAGGTTAATCATTATGATGTTCATGTAAGACCTTTTGATAACTGTAGGTCAACTTCTAGAATGTAGCCTTTACTATTTTTGAATGGCTCGTTTTCTTACAACTATCTAAAGTTTCCAGTTGGTAGGCTTAGTGACATTTCCCAGCCATATAAATTATTTGCGACCATGTATGCAATATAATTACTCGGTTTTTGAGGTTAATAATTTTCGGTAATATATTTGTTATTTGCTTTAGCATATCTTATAGACATCATTGAAACACCACCTCTAATACCTTCCGCCATGAAAATTATCATATCAGGATCGTTCTGCCAGTCTAATTCTATCTCAGTAATCATTAATAGAGCATAAAATGATAAACCCGGATCTGTGAAATGATGAGCTGGATCTAATTTATATGTTTTCAAACAGGTATTTTTAACTTTCTTAAACCCTTTAATTAATAACAAGGTAATAACTTTGTGTACAAATTATGATAATCTATCAATGTTTTGCATTTGAAAGCATGCCAAACCTCTTTATCGTGCCAAACCTCTGTATCTTTATGGATATAGGTTATCATTTAATTTTTTAAAGAAGTCATCCCTCGATTTTAAACTAATTGAATTCGTTTTATCATTGGTATCCATGTAATCGAATGGATGGATATATAGGGTAACATGGGACAAAGGGACCACTGCGGGTCACGCGGGCCCGTATAGCGGATTTCCCGCTAAGTATGGCAGTTATTGGTCCGTGTTCTCTACCGCCGGTCGACAGTTTTACTGGGCTAAAGTGTACGGCTCTACGTTTTGCTAAGAGTTTGCGTTGAAAAGTTACTTGCAAATAACTGTTTTAGCCAGATAAAAGTTTTGTTGCTGCTAAATAAAAGTTTTCAATTACTGTATATGAAGCTTCTGAAATTACTTTGAGATATATTTTGAAAGTATTATTTATAGGGATAATTTTGAGTTCAAGTTTAGACTTTTAGCTTTTAGACTAAAATGTTGACATGATATAAATCGAAATGATACCTAGTGGGGCAACGGGCCCATGCGTGTCACGGGGCAAAGCGCCCATGGTGGGCTCAATACCTCTCGGTGAAGTGTTGTGTTATACATCATTAGCGAGGAGAAATTAGTGAGGAGAAGTGTTATACATTAGTGAGGAGAAATGCAATCAGTGTTGCTGAGCAACAAAATAAAAATCGCATATTTAAAAAAACAAAACAAAAAAATGGCTGGCAAGGATTGGCTGAAAAATTTGATGGAGCTGCACAGTATGAGTATTCACATTCCTCAAGCAACAAGTTTGGCACGAGTTGTTGACTGTTGCCTTGCTGTAAGTTGATTTCAGCCAACACCAATTAGCCAAAAGTTGATGAGTTCTTGTAGTGTTGGCTGAAATCACGAGTAAGTACGAATTCTCTGCACATAAAATAGGGATTATGGACGAAACTGGAACGAAGTTTCTTCTGGTCAAAAAATGTATTTTCTCTTGTCAAGAATAAATTTTTTCATGTCATGGATGAATTTTTTATGCCTAGAAAATACTGTTTTACGTCAGTGATCGATTTTTTCAAGCCAAGAATATATTTTTTGCAAGTTAAGGATATGATTTTTTAAGTTGTCAAAAAATAAATGAATGTAATATTTTTTATTACATTTTTCTTGTTTTGAAATGTAAAGTGTTGTTTGATCATATTTAAACAAAAAATATGCAATTGGGGTAAAAGGACCGAGGGTTGGCGCCTTGCCCCAAGCCCATGGGTCCAATGTCCAGGGGTTGGCCAAGGGGCCCATTTTGACACTTTTTACAAAATAGTGTTTCATTAAAAACTGAATAACTCTATAGGCTTCTTATTCACATCATACATTCCTCATTAGTTGTAACATTAAACAAAACATAGAAGTACTTCATCAAAAATTTAGTTTAAAAAAGGGGTGGGCCCGCTGCCCCATGTTACCCTAACGTCGTTTTGAATCATTTTAAATTGTTCATTAGTAAGGAAATGTCTTAAATTCCACATGCTCTGCTAAATTTTTCTATAATGCATCTAACGACGAAGACATGAATCTGAAGTGTCAAAGAATCTTGAATCTCTAGTTCGGTCCCGCTTTTTTATAGTGTATTTATCAATATAGTACGTTCCGACTTCGATGGTTTGTATGAAACAGATCAAATATATTTTTGATCTGTTTCAGGTATAGTATTTATTTTACCAGACACGTTTTCAAGTTCTTTAATAAAAAGATGTGAATCATAATTGGATAAGTTTGCATATACACTGGAATAAAATTAAGATTTATAATTTTAGAATTGCACATGAAGAAGCGCTGGACCTCCATAATTTCCCGTTATATCATAGATGTTTTCTTATTGCAATTATTGTGTATGTTTTGATAGTTTGAGCTATGACATTTTAAGTTGTAACGCAAGATGAGACTCGCTATAGCGGAATTACATCAATGTTAGTTTTTTTTCACAATGTATCTATCCCAGTTGTTCATTGTCTGAAGAAACCATAATATATCTGTTAAAATCATTCAATGCAACACATTATCTTGTAACGTTAATCAAGTGAGCAAGGAAATTTTTTACTGATATTCGGTAAACCTTACATCTCCGTCCCGTGTCCTGGCCCTGAAAGGAACGTAATATATACCTACAAAGTTGATTTTTAAGACGTTAACCTGCTTTCGTCAACATATTTTACAGGAAACAATCTTGTTTCGAAAACTTGTTAGCATTTCGTCATTTCAAACACTTGACCCGCAATTTTTGATCAGGACGGAGATTATTGCTCGTTTATCAGCGATGCTCAGTAATTATATACAAGTAGCGAGCTAACCGAGTCGGTGGCGGGGTCCCAAACTGTGCTTCAAAATGCATGTCTAATTTGAGAAACGCTCTACAACGTGCAGCTTGTCCCGCATTAATTAATTGTTTTTTACCACAATAAAAAAGCGAGACCTTAATTTGTCCTCAGGATAACTGAAAAAAATTGAAAAAATAATTGAAACAACTGAAAGCACAATTTTCGCTTATACGCGGTTGTCGTAAGCGTCAAGTCGCATGCAATGGGGTGACTTGGCCGCGGGCCTTCATCAAAATAAAACGGGCTAAAGCAAATTTTACTATCATCTAAAGCCAATAAATTCGGCTATCAAGTATCGTTCATGATTATTACTCATAAATTAAATGTTCCCCCCATCTACTATTTGAACAATTTTGTCTGCTGAGACTGTGGGCAAATATATTTGTGAGTT
>NW_025935666.1:0-306 GCF_000764305.2 Hyalella azteca | reverse complement strand
CTATCATCACCATCATCACTATCACCACTATCATGACTGTTGTCAGGGCTTTAACCTGAGCGTCCATTATTCATAAGTCATATATTATATTGTCATCACCATCACCACTATCATCACTATCACCACTATCACCAGGGCATTAACCTGAGTGGGGGCCAGAAGCAGCGCGTGTCGCTGGCGCGCGCCGTGTACTCGGACCTGGAGGTGCAGCTGCTGGACGACCCCCTCAGCGCCGTCGACTCCCACGTCGGCAAGCACATCTTCAACCGCGTCATCGGGGCACAGGGCATCCTCAGAGATAAGGTA
>NW_025935665.1:0-1108 GCF_000764305.2 Hyalella azteca | reverse complement strand
TATGATTTCTTTACTTGCCTTATGCTACATAGATAGTAAAAATGTTGAGTTTTGCAGTATTTCAATTAGTTTAGTTGCTACAACAGTTCTACGAAATGTCAGAGGACTGTCCCGATTTACAATGCCTGTCCCTTATTACCTCTATATGATGGTACATCAGAAAAGAGAAAAAATTAGAAAAATAACAAATAAATTTAAGTAGAGATAAAATAAAAGTAAAAAAGCTATGAATTTTTTCCCTAATCTTATTCCTTTTTCTTCATTCCTTTATTCGTGTTTTGGAAAAACTTTCATTTCTAGGTTTCCCATAAGCCAATCTCATAGATTTTAAGACCCTTGGAAAGCTCTTGTTGTGGGCTATCTATTCTAACTAAAAGAAAACATTTTGGTTGAGACCTTGACTGCAAGTAAAGTGGGGTGACTGATAGATAAGAATATAGATATAAAGATATAGAAATAAGGATACCGGTATAGATAGATATAAAATGAAACTATAAATTCCAGTTTCAAGGTTTTGGCACCATAAGAATTTGATGAATAAATAATAAATAAATGATATGTAAATGATAAATAAATGAATTATAAATGAGAGATGACTAAAAGATAAAGAAAAGTAAATAAATAGTGAAAAATCACTGCTAAGTAAATAATAAATAGATGATAAATAAATACTACTACTGCATCACTGAATGTGAACCACGGTACTGTCATTGCCATCTGTACAGGGCACAGGCATTGGAGTCAAAAATTGTCTATTTTGTGATTTCTACAATCATTGTGTGACTATTGGCAGAGCTCTGAAATTTAGATAGCATGCACTGAGAACTGTTAGGTTGATTTTCCAATATCTTTCATGAAGGGCCAATATGATATCAAAGTTTATTTTTAGCACAAAGTGGGACCCTTTGCAAATCCTAGCCTAGCAAATAGATGATAGAAATTTATTGAAAAACAGGATGTGTTGTCCTAATTCAAGTTTTTTTTTTGTTAGTTTCTAAACACAAGCATATAAAATTAGGCTGCCAGTAGGACAGGACTTTAAACAGTAAATGCCTCCTATGAACTGAAGTAAAACTGATTGCCCGCCATTTTGGTAGTTTTGTTGTGA
>NW_025935664.1:0-15492 GCF_000764305.2 Hyalella azteca | reverse complement strand
ACATGGCATGCATTGTCTCTCTTTGGATCTCAATATTTTCCCACTAGATGGCCAAGACCTAGTGTTTTTGCAGTATTTCGACACGCAAATGTATGACGTCACCATTTCAATCATCAATGAACGCATGGAACTAAAACAAAGCTTAATGTAAAGGAAAAGCTAGAGAGGTGACGGAATTACCTACGATGTCGGAATATACCGCGTTTACCCTACCTACGCGCAACTTGAGTTCTGTTTGCTTTACGTCACTCTCCAGTCTCCAAACACCGCACTACGCGCCAGCAACAAGCCAACAATGAAATGTCGCAAAATGTTGCCATATTTATTTAAAAGCCTTTAGAATGCAAACCTACCAAATCCATATATTAATCCTACACAGTGCAAGTGTGCGACACTGTGTGTGACTAAATTTGGCATTTTGTGAGACTAATTCTGGCCGCGCTTCAAACTCTACTAATTTGTAATGCCGACACTCTTGTGTTTGAATTCCGATCGCTGTATTGGAATATGACACAGCTTGGAATTCGAACACTATTGAATATTGAACACTACTTAGCTATTTAGGCTTTTAATTAAGAGCTATTAAGCTTCTAATTAAGAAAATTTTAATATTTGCACACAGCTTGGAATGAGCTGTGTGTGTAATTCCAAATTTCCAAGCTGTGTCAGAATTAGTTTTTATGTGTCTAAAACCGTCTCTCAACATGTTGACTATGATTGCTTCATCTTGTACTATTATTTCATTTTTTGTACTTTTTTTAAGCAGGGTTGCCGGTTGGTCATTTTTTCTGGACAAATTCCGTGATTTAGTTTTTCTCAATTGTGTTGGCCGACTAAAATTTATGATAGGGGTACTTCCTAATTAAATTTTATATACTGCAAAAAGAAAATAAATGAAATTTTTATAGCGGAACCAACAAATAAACTAGTATACCGGTACATTGAATTATCGGCCTTTTTTGTTTTTGGATTTGGCCGACTTTAGGCAACCTGAATTATGTACCACTACCTCCTGGAGAAATACATTTTGTAGTACGCTTATGTACCAATAGTCCAATACATAGTCAACATGTTAACTTAATTATCTATTAATTTATTTACAACTTGAAATCAGCAAATACAAGTATACTTAAGGGATTCCTAATATATTCACAGACTTATTCAAGTCTCAAACCATAATATTCTTTCTACACGAACAGTTTATCACTATTTGGTAGAGCAAGGTCAACTATCAACTTTGACAAATTTATCGATGTTCTCGCTTGATGACGCACACTGTCTCAACATTTTCCCCCAGACGGGCCAGACCTAGTGTTTTGGCAATAGTATGGTGCGCAAGAGTATGACGTCACTATTTCAACCAATAATAAATGCGTGGAACTAAGAAAAAGCTTAATATAAAGGAAAAAAGTTGAGAAGTGTCGGAATTACCCACGATGTCGGAATATACCGCGTTTACCCTATGTAAGATAAGTATAAAATCATGTAGCCCACTGGTAAATGGGATATCCTATTGAGTATTTACACAATTTTGTAGGTAACCTAACCTACTTATGTTGACCCAAATTTCAGCACTGAATGCACCTTTTAACTTGATCATGATTGAAACGTTCAGAAATCGAAATGTTGTTAACAAAATAAAAATGTCCATTGGTACCCTGATTTTTGATTTGCTAGTTCAGACTAAAAATATTGTTCGATATATTGAAAAAACTAATAGAAAATTGAGAATCGTACAAATTCTCTGGTGTCTGGTCTTCAATGAAGTCTCTCACTAGATTAGAATCATTAGATATATAAATGCATTTCTCTTTCTGCTATGAAAGACTAAGATCCTTGTAACTGTAACTATTTGTAAAATTACAATCAGCAGTGTGGAATTCTGGATAGGTAATATATTCTTGCATTTAAGAAAATGGATCAAAAAGCCCACCTTGTTATACCTCCCTGGCTCTCACTGCAGTGAGAATTGATACACTGAGCTTACTGAGCTAGTCAGCAACTGCCCCGCCCCGCTTCTGATATTGCACGTGGCATAGTGACAAACCAGTAATTTTTTAGAATCAGTTCATTTTCAATTATCTCATTTACTCAAGATTTAAACTAATACGGTATTTTATGTATGATGATCAGGGTTGGCAATGATTAAATCAAAATGATTAAATCATGTGATTAAATCACTTGATTTTTTTATAAAAAAATCATGATTTTTCTTGATTTTTTCATATATTTAAATATATTGAGTGGCAGTCTTCTCAATAATTTATATTGAGGTATTGTTATTCATGGTTTAGTATAAATGTGCTATGAATAACAAATTGGTATATAAACTTGTTGCCTTTAGTGTGTATTAGGTTCCAATAAATTGAATGTTTTTGTTACATAGGCATCAAGTGTGCAATACATTGTACATAGCTATCAACTTAGCTAATTCTTATAAGGCCTAAAGTAGTCTTCAACTACAGCAATCCCTTGATTAACGCGGTTAATAAATCCCCGAGTTTTACCGTGTTAAGCAAAACCGCGCTAATCAAACTTAAGAATAAATGGGAATAATTATAATGAATCCTCAAAAATAGCAAAGGAAAGGAAAATTATGTAGTTTGATAAAAGTGAGCAGTAGATATGGCAGCGATCTTGACCAGTTGAAGGCTAATGAGTAACTAGCCCTTTATGCACTGAATTATGTTTCGAAAGTGGAAAAACAATCTGAATTACATTTCAAATCACGCGCAGTCTTTGTGTTGTACTGGCAGTAGCGTCGCACCTACTCCATCGAACGTCGTTCGAACGAGTTCACAACATGTGACGCTACCGTCACACTTGCGGCTAGACTCCAAACATGTAATTACTCTCGGTAGAAGCTTTTATTTTCTGTGTGACTGTGACGAATTTTAAAGGGCTAGAGCACCGGCATGGCGCACTTACCGGCGAATGTTGCCGAACTCGATCATTCAAGTTATGAACGAGACAAGACGCGGTTAAACCGACCCTGTAGTCAGCACGAGTGCCTACGGAACGGGACCTTATTTAAAGAATTATTGGCTGAAATTCATAAAGTAACAACATTTGGCGAATTTTTCCAAAAGTCGTAACAAAAGTAACAACATAGGATCTAATAAGCAAAAAGTAACACTTTTGTTACAAACGTAACACCTCTGGCTAGAGGCGGGAAAATGATGCGTTGTGAAAAAAAAGTTGCGCTAATCAAAACTGGCACCGCATAGATTAAGGGTAGGTCGCAAATTTTTTTTCCGCGTTAATCAAAACCGCGGTATTCAAAACCGTGCTAATCAAGGGATTGCTGTATTCGACTCTTTGTTATATATTGATTACAATATACAATTTAAATGTGTTAGCTAGCTTATACAGGGTAGGACAGAACTGATTGAACAGTTTTGAGGCAAAATAAAAGAGTACCGTAAAATGGGGTAACTTAGACCACTTTTCGTTTTTTTTACAAAAACTGACTATGAGAGGCAGGAGCCAGCAATTTATGGTGAGTGAAGCTAGAGTATAGACCTGTATTTTGCATGTTTCAATTCAAGTTTAATTTAGCTAGTAAGAAAATGGCATCATTTATAGGAAAAAAAGTGGTCTAAGTTACCCCATTTTACGGTATATAATGGAGGCACATAAAGAAGAAAGTTTATTTTCCTCAAGATTAGCATAACATACCATTTTAAATACTTATGTTTTGAAAACAATATCAGGAAGATAAGGTTTGTTAGCTGCATCACACTGTTGGAGTCGTTCTCGGAAGTTTTCTACAGCACATTCACGCATATGGCAAGGTATGGCCATAACCTCTGCTGCAATTATCCATTCCCTTAGCTGTGGTAGGGTGTGAGGGCAACTTCTGAACCCCTTCCTTTTAGATGTCCCCAAAGAAAGAAATTACAAATGCTCAAATCAGGTGATCTCACAGGCCACTGTAAATCACCCCTCAGAGACACCAGACCTCAGGGAAACATGTGTTTCAAAACATTGAGTGACATTTGGGCTGTGCGAGCTGTAGCCCCATCATGCTGGAACCACACGTCTCCCAATGCTTCATTTTCAACGATGTTTTCCATCCTGGGCTGCAAGAAATTTTGCAACATTGCATCATAGCGATCGGAATTCACTGTTACGGTTACTCCCTCCTCTGAGAACAACTCCAACAGTGTGTTGCAGCTAACGGCCCCCATATTCCAGATATTGTTTTCAAAACACAAGTATTCTAAGTGGTATCTTATGCTAACCTCTAGGAAAATAAACTTTCTTCTTTATGTACCTCCATTACTCTTTTATTTTACCTCAAAACTGCTCAATCGGTTCTGCCCCACCCTGTATATTGAGAGGTCAAGATTGTATTGACCTTTTAGGCAATTAGAAAGATTTTCCACCCTAATACAAGTATTCTAATTAAAATAATTGATTTCAATCTTTAAATATGTGAATTCAAAACTAGAAACAAAACAATTACAATTATAAGACTATATATATATAATAATTAAATGCAGTGAGTGGATGTAAAATATTTGAATTGTGCACATGTTCATTTCAAAGTGTTAGCTTTTCTCATAACTTAAGTCTCGTTTCAAGTTGTATGAGGTTTGTTTGGTTATCGTTCTGTTTATGTTTAGTATTGGTTTATTGGTCTGAATTGAATGGGAACAGTGCAGTCAGTCACTCAGTCACTACCAGTCATTGTGTATGGAGGGTAGAGTCTGGTAGATTTATAGGACATAAAACCAGTAGATCTATTGATATAGTGCTGTGCACTGTGCTATCAGCTACCTATCTGGTATGTAACTCTTCAATGTTTTGAAGATCTGCATTCCTGAAGTGTTTTTGAATATTGAAGCCAGTTAAATGGTCAATATTTAGCTCATTACCTTGCTCCATACAAACTTTACAAAGCTAATGAATAGACTCATCAATAATTGTTTACCCAAAAATCCCAAAGTGGTAAACACCACCTTGGCCTGTTGGCCATTATTGAAGGCAATAAGTGCCCTTTTTAGGCATCCATTATGATCCATATACTGTTATTGTTCGTAGGCTAATTGCAACATAAAAAATAACACTTCAAAAAGACAAAAAAGCTGAAAAAATGAAAAAAATTAAATAAATAAAAAAATCATGAAAAAAAATTAAAAAAATCATTGATTTTTTATTTTTTTGATTTAAGAAAAATCAAAAAAATCACCAACCCTGCAAAAAACGCTCAAAACCGTCCCTTTTTACCCCTTTTGATGGTAATATCAATAAAGGAAAAACAAGAACAAATCACAGAAAATGTTATTTATTCTACATTTATATACATCATCTACAAAGGAAGAGGGGACTTTGGAGTACTGTTTGTAATAGATTATAGTACACTCTGCATGCTTCAGATGTTTAAAAATTGAGTTTTATTTCAAGTTTCCCAAATTCCAGTGGTAATTTGGGACACTTTTCTTTTGTTTCTGGCACCTTGCAAATAGCATAGGTGATTTTTTGGAGATGCCGCATGATAGCCCTTGCAAAGAAACGAGCCCAAATTCATTTATTAAATATTGCATGGTAAGAAGTTATTAATGAAAAATCCACAAAATTGTCCCTTTTTACCCTGTTTGATGGCCCCCACACAGTCTTGTTTATTGTTTAAAGGAATCTCAAATTGTACCAACACTATCTTGTTTTCTGTTTGAGGGAATCTTAAATTGTACCAACAATCCAACACTATCTTGTTTATTGTTTGAAGAAATCTTGAATTATACCAACACTATCTTATTTATTGTTTCAAGTTTCTTTTGTTCACATGCTTTGTTGTTATTTACTGTCTGGCAGGGTTGGCGATTTTTTTGATTTTTTTAAAAAAATCAAAAAAATCAAAAATCAATGATTTATTTGATTTTTTCATGATTTTTTGATTTATTTGATTTTTTTGATTTTTTCAGCTTTTTTGTCTTTTTGAGGTGTTATTTTTATGTTGCAATTAGCCTACTAACAATTACAGCATATGGATCATAAAGGATGGCTAAAAAGGGCACTTATTGCCTCCAATAATGGCCAACAGGCCAAGGTGGTGTTTACCACTTAGGGATTTTCGGGTAAACAATTATTGATAAGTCTATTCCTTAGCTTTGTAAAGTTTGCATGGAGCAAGGTAATGAGCTAAATATTGACCATTTAACTGGCTTCAATATACAAAAACACTTCAGGAATACAGATCTTCTAAACATTGAAGAGTCACATAACAGATAGGTTGCTGATAGCACAGTGCACAGCACTATCAATAGATCTACTAGTTTTATGTCCTATAAATCTACCANCCTATAAATCTACCAGACTCTACCCTTTATACACACTCACTACTTAGTATAGTGACTGAGTGACTGACTGCACTGATCCCATTTAATTCAGACCAACAAACCAATACTAAACATAAAGTCATAAACTGAACGATAACCAAACAAACCTCATATGACTTGAAACGAGACTTAAGTTATGAGAAAAGCTAACACTGTTTGAAATAAACATGTGCACAATTCAAATATTTTATATCTATTCACTGCATTTAATTATTTTATATGAATTTTTATAATTGTAAATTGTAATTGTTTTGTTTCTAGTTTTAAATTCACATATTTAAAGATTGAAATTAAATATTTTCATTAGAATACTCTTATTAGGGTGGAAAATCTTTCTAATTGCCTAAAAGGCCAATACAAACTCAACCTCTCAATATACAGGGTGGAGCAGAACCGATTGAGCAGTTTTGAGGTAAAATAAAAGAGTAATGGAGGTACATAAAGAAGAAAGTTTATTTTCCTAGAGGTTAGCATAACATACCATTTAGAATACTTATGTTTTAGAAAACAATATCTGGAAGATGGGGCTGTTAGCTGCAACACACTGTTGGAGTCGTTCTCAGAGGAGGGGGTAACCATGACAGTGAATTCCGATTGCTATGCTGCAATGTTGCAAAATTTCTTGCAGCCCATGATGGAAAACATTGTTGAAATAAAGCATTGAGAGGCGTGTGGTTCCAGCAGGATGGGGCTACAGCTCACACAGCTTGAATGTCACTCAATGTTTTGAAACGCATGTTTCCCGTAGGTCTGGTGTCTCTGAGGGGTGATTTACAGTGGCCTGCAAGGTCACCTGATTTGAGCATTTGCGATTTCTTTCTTTGGGGACATCTAAAAGAAAGGGTGTTCAGAAGTCACCCTCACACCCTACCACAGCTAAGGGAACAGATTATTGCAGCAGAGGTTATGGCCATACCTCGCCATATGTGTGAACGTGCTGTAGGAAACTTCCAAGAACGACTCCAACAGTGTGATGCAGCTAACAAACCTCATTTTCCTGATATTGTTTTCAAAACATAAGTATTTTAAATGGTATGTTATGCTAATGTTGAGGAAAATAAACTTTCTTCTTTATGTACCTCCATTACTCTTTTATTTCGACCCAAAACTGTTCAATCAGTTCTGCCCCACCCTGTATAAGCTAGCTAACACATTTAAATTGTATATTGTAATCAATATATATATAACAACTAGTCAAATTGTTAGACTACTTATAGCCTTATAAGAATTAGCTAAGCTGCTAGCTATGTGCAATGTACTGCACACTTGATGCCTCTGTACCAAAAACATTCAATTTATTGGAACCTAATACACACTAAAGGCAACAAGTTTATATACCAATTTGTCATTCATAGTACATTTATAATAAACTATGAATAACAATATCTCAATATAAATTAAAGACTGCCATTCAATACTTTTAATTATATGAAAAAATCAAAAAAATCGAAAAAATCAAAAAAATCATGATTTTTTTATAAAAATATCAAGTGATTTAATCACATGATTTAATCATTTTGATTTAATCATTGCCAACCCTGCTGTCTGGAATGTTTTGTAAAATTTTCATAAATTTTGTGGCAAAAATGAACTGTTTTTCCTAATTTATACCAGAGAAAGCTGGCAAGAGCTGTATAAATGAGTAAAGTTGCCTGTGAGCATGGATGTTTTTGTCTCATTCACAAGTGGCTTCTGCCCAATTTACCAGTGTGGCTTGTGCTGCTTTGTTTCATTGGGTGGACAAAAATTACTCAAAGAAAAAAGTTGCAGAGCATCTGCTTTCTTTGTTATAACTTTTTATTTTATTTAATCATAATATATTGTGCATGCCTTGAAAATTTTATCACTTTTTATTAAATTACAGTGCCTTAAATATATGATACTGTTGCCAAAATCATGTGACAGAATGCCACACTTCTTTGATCCAATTCCTAAACATTCACAGAGTTTTCTTACCAACCAGAATTATTTAAACTGTTGTGAGAAGTAGGGTTCTGGGTGTGAATGGAAATACATGATGTTGAGTGATTGAAAGGAGAGGATGAATTTTGTATGTATAATGAGGTGTGAAGGAAACTGAAGAACCTGAGATTGGAATATGAGGTGTGAGAGACATATGGGTTATGATGGTGATAAGGAATGAGATGGAGTGGGAGTTATGTCATGGGTATGAGACTATGGGAGAGCTGGTGGATTGGTGTGATTTTCTATTTTCCAAAGTATGCAACTGTGGCTGTAATTTAGAGCACCCTATGGTTATATAGCAAATTGCTGTTTTAGCCTTTATGTCAATTTAAATTTAGTATGTATCTTAGCCTCTTTAGATCCTAAGGATAATAGTAATATATGCTCTTGAAATGTCTTCAGAAAAACTTATCTTTCTAATTAGAAATATCATAGCCTTCTGATAGTTGTACTGACTTATTTTTTGAATATATGACCATTGCTCCCAAAGTCTATCCAGAGGCCACCAATCCCTCAATTCCAACCACAGGAAAGCATGTGAGGACATTCTAAGCTCATTAGATCCTGTGGTCCCTTCATGTGTGTGGCATTGTCAGTGCAAGTGACGGCTGACTTTCAGCTGTCAAATTTCTTTTGCCATGTGAACAGAATCTCAAAGCATGATTCTGTAGCAACATTCTCACTTCCCCTGTAGCAACATTCTCAAATTATTGCTTCAAGTGCAGTAATCAAAAATTGCATTTATATATTCATTTTCAATGTTGCTCCATCTGTAAAATGAACTTATAAGCATCTAAATACATTTTAACACCAAACCTCATTTGCGAGCTTTCTAATTTCTTTAATTCAACCAATAATCAAAGTCCCAAATATGCTGACTCGATTCAATTTGTCAATGATTTGAAATTGATAGATTGTAGTCATTTATTTGTAAAGATAAAAATAGCACTGTAAAAATAAAAGAAATACATAGATGTAAGTTCTCAAAAAGTTTTTGCAATTGAAGACTAAAGAACCGAATTGTTATTAGGCCATTCTTTCTTACCTAAACAGGTTTGCATTAATTCCATAAAGCAGATCTGGGCTGAACTTCAGTTTAACATAGGACTGGGTTTTTAATTCGTACCATTTCTTCTAGACATTCATGGGACCTTAATCTTCCTATTTCTAGACGTGCTATTATAGTTTTTTAATATTGGATAACCTCGAAGCTCTACTCTTGAAGCTATAAAATTTATCTTTCAACAGTTGTGACTAATTTATGTTGCTCGAGCGTGATTAAATTGAGCACACAAGTGTGCATGTCTGCATTAGAGAGTGGCAAGCCATAAGAAGGCAGTGCGATGTTGACGAATGATCTGTGCTGAAACGTGTTATGGTGATACTCCATCACAATGTCTTGTATGAAAATATATTATTATGAGTTACCACTTAATCTATTGTAGGTTACTTGTTAAGGTTATGCATGAATGCATTTTATGATACCTAGTATTCTGACTTCCCATCTTTGTGGGCCTCCTTATTCATATGTGGACATTGAATGTTTTCTTTCTTTCCACAGGTGTTAAGAGACCAAGTAGCTAGCATTCAGAAAGTTGAATTAAATTTCACATCGTTGAAAATACTATAATTTTGCAGTTCTTTCAATACTGCAAATAAAGAGTGAACAAGGAGGTGCTAAATTAACTTGCTAACGTCATCTTGTTTATATTTGATATTGCTGCTCTGTTAGTGACAAATTTACGTCTGAAAACACCATCATTCTAGTCCGAAATGACGACAGCGGCGCGCCCCACATTCGAGCCCGCCAAGGGAGGGTCGGGGCGAGGAGAGCGCGACCTGAGCGCCCTAAGCAAGCAGTACTCATCACGCGACCTGCCTGCGCACACGCGCCTCAAGTACCGCGAGGCGGGCCAGACCACCGCTGAGGAGGTGCGTGGACGCGACCTGCGCCGCGAGCTGGAGGACAGAGAGCGCGCTGCTCAGGCAGAGAAGCGCGGCAACGCGCGGTCAAGGAACGAAGTCACGTCCAGCAGTGGTGGCACGTCCAGCTCGTCTGGCGCTAGTAAAAAACCCAGACTCGATCAAATCGCCCCTGCTAACCTTGACGCGGATGATCCGCAAGACTCTGATTCCGATGATGATTCTGATTCTGATGATGAAATGGCTCTCATGGCGGAGCTTGAACAAATCCGGAAAGAACGCATTGAAGAGGAAACTAAACAGCAACAAATTCGCCATCAAAACCAAGAACGCATCCGCATGGAGAACATCATCAGCGGTAACCCTTTGCTTCACTTCAATCCCACCAAATCTGACATGAAGATCAAAAGAAGATGGGATGATGACGTCGTCTTCAAGAATTGTGCTGCTTCTGAGCCTGACAGTTCACAGAAATCTTACATAAACGATTCCTTGAGATCAGAATTTCATAAAAGATTCATGGAAAAATATGTAAAGTAAACGAGTGTCATTTTCTATGTATGGTAGATGTAAGAGTCTCGTACAACTTACTGTTATTTTCTAACTTCTCCCTGATTTAAGATTTATTGGACGTATTAACGTCTGTCGATATCACAACTCATTCGCGCTCGTAAGTAAAGCTTCTCAGTGCTATCTAGTGATTTGCTCCTTGAAACATGAAATGGACCAGCATTCCATATACGCTTGTCGAAGTTTATTCTCTTGAAAGGAATGTCAATTGGCTTGTGGCTAGCACACGCCATTCGTATTGTGAAGCTAGAATCGTCCAACCACGTATGCTGTATATCTTCATGGATGAAAGTCACATTTTGAGGACGCTTTCAAATGCGACGACGTATTTGAGCCACTTGCTGCAGCGAGCTGAGGTGCTGCAAGACCTGCACCCTACGTGTGAATGTCTTGCTCAGCTATGCAAAGTTCTTGTGTCAATATAGGCAGATGCTGCCTAAGGAAACGGTCTCCCACAATTCCAGGCATTTTTTCAAATTTCCCGCTCTTGATTGTGAGCAATCCTTCCGTTAAACTTACCAACATTCGTTTCCAACTCTTCTTTTCTCCGTTTCTATTTTGATCCTCAAATATATGCGACAAATTACAAGAATTTATTTCCCTACTCAAGTGGGTAGTAGTAAACATTAGCAATGCAGAAGATTTATTACACTGGCATTCGTCAGAAATAATTGTTCAGCATATCAACAAGTAAAAACTAACATTCAAAACGGTCTCGGCTAAATCGCTAAACGGCTAAATCAATAAAAATTATCGACGAAAATCGATCCAAAATTTAATACGAATTGTTAACATTTCCGGTAAGGAAGTTGACCACGAGTGACGATAACCTTAGGTTTCTGAAGTAAAATATAATTTGTGACTGCAATGAAGCCTGTAAATTTCCATGCCGAATTTTTCAATGGAAATTTCTAACACCTTCACACACGAATTTGTAATTTGACAAGTGAACTTGCATTAAATTTTTATTAAAAGCTATGAGTCTTGAGAATCCATGCCAAATTAATACTTGGTTAATTCAAGGGTTTACAATAGCATTTTAAGTTTAATGACTAGCAACGATTAGACTAGATAATAATGAACACATGCCCTCCTACTGTCGAGATTAATTACGACTAATGAAGGGTGGATGTGTACGCATATCTGTTCTTTAGATAGAATAACCGCATTAAGGGTGAAGAAAACAATGTTAGTAACAACTTTGAACAAATAACGAGTAAATCTACACTTAATGTTATATTAGTGGTCTAAGAGCTGCTATTAATAAATCGTCTACATTTGTTTGAAGACTTGACAGTATCACATTCCAGGTAGCTATAAATATCGTATGTTATTTCAGATCTGCAAAAACTGCCTCAAACTTAGAAATAAACGTTATTTCTTTGACGTAAAGGTTTTATTAGTCCGGGTGAAACCCTTTATTTGTATTTATCGGCAAATGGCGATAAGTTCAACTTATATCTTAACTTAAATACCTTCGTCAACGAAGGTTTACTCGGAGGGAAAATAAAGCAAACTGCACCTGACTAGCTCCCATAACTACATAAAAAACGGCAACTTCGTTTTCACGGAACTATGGCCGAATCCCACACGCTATTGACTAGCATCTTTGATGAGCTGAATTCTATTCTGTCAAACTAAACACTAGGAAAATGTTCGATTGATCGCTACATTGTGATCAACGACTGAGAATTGACTAGACATGTTAAGCAGACACCACCATGAAGATTATGAGGCGACTGCAGAAACCTAACAAAATTAACGCCCTAAAAACTCACATCTCTTGACACGACTTCAAACCATCTTTCTCAGATAGGACACTCCCGACTAGGATAAATTAGTATCTGGAGATTATCTTAAAGACACCACGACCATGCTGTAGGAGACATACCAAAATTTTCATAGCTTTCACAACTCCTTCAAACATCCACTGCACTGCCCCGAGTGTTGAAGGTACCAACGAGTGATAGCATTACTTGTCCAGGACGCACACAAGAACTTCACTGGGCTCGAGCTGCAGGTTCCTGAACTCGATGTAGCCCGAGTTGTTGTGGGACGAAGCGACGACCTCACCCCCGTAGTAGTAGTGGGACAAGTCCCGCGTCACTGCGTTGTGGCCCAGGTTTGCCACCACGAGGTACTGGCGACGTCGAGGGTAGAAGCGCTCCAAGATGAGCAAGTCATCGTCCACGTATCTCACCTGCAAGTGATGCACTTCACTAGGACGCTTGGTCATACTCTATACCCGAATACTTTGAAATCTATTATTATCAATGTTACAACTGATTCTTCTGAGCAATGAATATTATGCCTACCTGAAGGAAAAAAGCAAAATTCATCAACCAATACAAGTTGTTATCTCAAATCCAGTTGTAATACCATGTAATTGAACGCTTATCATGGCGATGGTCAGAGAAATTGTATTGTGACGTGATGTTGACATAACTGTGCCCTAACCTTTAAATTACTGGCGTGCGTAGGATGGTAGTCGCCTTCGAAGTTGAACAGCCCGTTGATGTACAGCGGAGGCTGCACAAAACTTGAATCATTACCTACTTTAAACTCCGTGCGATTTCCTGTTGCCTCAAAACTTAGGAAACTAAGTTGAAAGTAAAAAAAATCAGGGGGAAGCTAGTGAAAGTGGCATAAACCAGTTAAGTACTTTACATGCTTAAAACAAAATTTTACCTTATCTTTTCAACAATTGTTTCATTTATACATACTTCTCATGTAAATATTCATTTTGATGAACAACATTTAAAAATGATAAAAAGCTCAGAACTATGGTAATAAAAAAATCATAAACGTAGAACATGAAAAAAACGCATACAGTCGCACGCTCAAGACTTTTAGCCGCGCAGTAAACTGTCCTTAGCAGCTGACCTCAGTGCGCTTGTGGGCGGCGAGGGCGGACACGGACGCGATGGACGACAGACGCAACGCCTCGACGTTGTAGGACTTGTGGAGGCCGCCCAGCGCCAGCCACGGGGGGTGGCTGCTGAACCCTGCTTCGTTGCTGCCAGACCACGCCATAATGCCCGCCCAATCCAGCGACTGTTAGTGAATTAAACTCTTATTTAAAACAATACGTACAGCCAATTGATGTTTTTATTAAACGTTATGCTGACGATAGTCTAATCACTGTCATTAGGAATGAGAAGCAAGAAAGTATTAATGATTTGAATCAACATTTACATCGGCAAGCAAATTAGAATTTACTGCCGGGACTTCGAGAAATAAGAAAATATTTGAATTATGCTAAAGCTTTGATTAATTCAAGCATTGTAAATGTGATCACATTTTCAAAAATCGTCAAATGATGCAAAAATTTGATAAATTTGTACTTTAAATTTTAATATTTACTGATGAAAAAAACTGTTGCGATAACATATCTTTGTACAGAGGACGAGTAAGACCGCAGTCCAGCGCTAGCGTGAGCACCTGCAAGTGCGAGGGCACGGAGACGTCGATCTCGTCGCCGTAGTACAGCGAGGCCGAACCTGGTAAGAACATCAGCAGCAGGTCCCTGCCCACGCTGCTCCTGCTACCCGCATCTAGGACCACACCAGTGTCATGAGGTCCTCTGTCTACTGGCACCACACACACACATACACACACACCAGTGTCAGGAGGTCCTCTACCTGCTGGCACCACACACAGTCATACACACACCCCAATGACTCACTCAATATTACCTCAACATTATAATCATTAATGAGTTTGTAAATAAAAGCAGCTCATACAGAGCCTAATTATATTTTGACTTAGAAAAATGTATCTAAAATAAAACGAATGGTTCAGAGGTTAATCAAATAAGCCACACGTACAACCGACGCAGGCCAAGACCAGAAAACTGACTGCGACAATTGAGCATTTGCCTTCGTCAGGCTGGAGGTTATAGATAGAAATTTACTACAAGAGATGAAGCGTTGGCGAACCTGTCAGGTTAGAGGCTAAAGGCGAGGTGTGCGACGCCCTTGGACGGCCCACGCCTCCCACGCTCCACATCAACCACGGGGAGGAGGGGGAGGTGCTCAGCTCGAGCGCCCCGCGCATCTGAAGAAAACAAGTGCACTGAGTTTATTGTGCTACACTCGTTGAACATGACCACGTTGGTAAAAGTTTTACAATAAAAAAATGGACTGTACATCCTAAAAAAAGTGCAAGGAGTTTAATGTGCAAAACTCATTGAACAATATGCTTATGAGTTGTAGCTGATGTAGCAGCATCCTGGTACGAGGGATTGGTAGATGACTTCCAAGAGCACTTCGGTACCAGACTATGAAAGTGTAAATAATTACTCAATTAGTTAGACCCAGAATAATTAATTGATTAGTTAAACCCAGAATAATTACTTAATTATTTAAACCCACCATAAAAATCCTGGAGAATGCATGGTTGCAAACAATAGCAGGTGCCGTGTAAAGAAATTTTGCGAGAATCCATCTCAAACAATCAAAACAATTTCCTCGGTGGAGAAAGCAAAATTTTGACACACCAGGTCGATTTTTCACTGGACTATAATAAAAAAGTAACCGATAAAATTCATTTGCGTTGCAAGAAAATCGCGAAATTTGCAAGAAAATCGCGAGAAAATCGCGCGCATTCATGACAGCTAACTCACCTGCAGCACCAGGTCGGCAGGTGTAGTCAGCAGCTCACCTGCAGCACCAGGTCGGCAGGTGTAGTCAGC
>NW_025935663.1:0-1005 GCF_000764305.2 Hyalella azteca | reverse complement strand
AAAGTTAGTTATTTTTATATTTTACATTCCCTACATGGATGTCTACTTTAATCTACCAATCTCAAAAATTATCTACATATACATTAAAAAATCAGTCTTTTATTTGTATATATATGTGGATAATTTTTAAGATTGGTAGATTAAAGTAGACATCCATGTAGGAAAGGCGAAACTTAAAAATAACTGTGTAAAAATAACTGTAAGCAAACTGAAGCATGGAAAAATACCTGTAAGTGGTAACTGGTAACAACTTAACAAGTAACAAGTAACAACTAACATGTTGACACTATAGTAACAGGCTGAGGTTGACAACATTACACCGAAATCTTTCGTACAGTTTTATTCTGTAATTTATATTATGTATGTATCATGCTGGTTTTTAAATAATATTTAATACTATGAAGTAAAATTTAAATACTTTATCTATAAATGTAGCGGTAGCGCTGTAGCGGCAAAACATCGTATCGCTACTTAAATATGTAGCGGGCGCTACCGCTACAATTGCTTAAATGTAACGCCGCTACCGCTACCGCTACTGAAAATGTAGCGGCCGCTAGTAGCGCCCGATACATGTAGCGCTACTGCCCACCTCTGCCTAGCCCATATCATCACTTATAAGTAATCAATCAAGGATCATCACACTCGTGCTTATATTGCAATAAGCACTTTTGTTAAATGCTAATAATCAGATTGGGGTTATTTCATCAAGTGGTTATAACTCGCGGTTCCAAAAATGGCGGGAAACCTCTAGTTGCGCCGCTCCGAAGGTAATCAACATAATCCACGCCTACGCCGAAGGAAGTTCAAACTTCAGAGGTGGAACTTAATACAGTAAATTTGCAGCAAGTCAGAAAATACGAGAAAAATACCAGATTTAGGTAAATATACCAGATCTGAAATATTCATACCAGACACCTTCTGAAAATACCAGATTTGTGAAATCTGGTATAGAAATATACCATCTGGCATTCTGGCAACGCTGGTGTCAGGCTGTCAAAGCTAGCG
>NW_025935662.1:0-29585 GCF_000764305.2 Hyalella azteca | reverse complement strand
CACAGATCATTCAAAGCTTTGTACAAAAATTGAAATTTGCTTAATTAAAAGCCTAATAGCTGTTAATTAAAACGTAATTAAGTAGTGTTCAATATTCTTTAGAGTTCTAATTCAAAGCCGTGTTGTATCCTAATACAGCTCACACAGCAAACTGAATTCGAACACGTGGATGTCGGCAATACGTATCAGTTAAATTTGAAGCGCTGACGCAATACGACTCACCACGTGTCGGATGTTGCCACACAAAGTGACAGAATATAGGGATTTGGTAGGTTTCCATTCTAAAGGCTTTTTAATAAATGTGGCAGCATTTTGTGACGTTTCATCGTTGCTGACGCGTAGTGAAGTGTTTTGAGAGTCATGTGAAGGCAACAGAACTTACGTAACGCATACGGTTTTTTTTATAGTTTTTCATTTCTCGATGCGTCCTTAATGTGTCGGAATATACCGCGTTTACCCTACCTAGTGCCAATTGCCAAATACTTTTGAGTTACCCATACCTATTTAAATATACAGAGGCAATTTTAATGATTAGGGTAAACGCGGTATATTCCATCACATTAAGGACGCATTGAGAAATGAAAAACTATAAAAAATAACCATATGCATTACTCAAGTTCTGTTTGCTTTATGTGACTCTCAAAGCACTGCACTATGCGTCAGCAATGACGAAATGTCACAAAATGTTGCCATATTTATTTAAAAGCCTTTAGAATGCAAACCTACCAAATCCCTATATTCTGTCACTGTGTGTGGCTATATTGGGCAAGTGGTGAGGCGTATTCCGTCTGCGCTTCAAATTCTACTGATACATAATGCCGTCATCCACGTGTTTGAATTCCGTTTGCTGTGTGAGCTGTATTGGAATACAACACGGCTTTGAATTAGAACACTAATGAATATTGAACACTACTTAATTACGCTTTTAATTAACAACTATTAAGCTTTTAGTTAAGCAAATTTTAATTTTTGTACACAGCTTGGAAGTTTGGAACTATCTGTGTGTGTCCAATTCAAGTTGTGACGGAATTAGTTTTCATATATCCAAGTCCATTTCTCAACTTAATCATCTATTAATTTATTTACCACTTGAAATCAGCAAATACAGGTATACTTATAGATTCCTAATATATTCACAGATGTATTTAAAAGTCTCAAACCATAATATTCTTCCTATACAAAGTTATTCACTATTTGGTAAAGCAAGGTCAACTGTCAAATTTGACACATTTTTCGATGATCTCAATGGGTAGCGTGCATTGTCTCTCTTTGGATCTCAATATTTTCCCGCTAGATGGCCAAGACCTAGTGCTTCGACAGTAGTTTGACACGCAAATGTATGACGTCACCATTTGTCCATTTCAACCATCAACGAACGCATGGAACTAAAACAAAGCTTAATATAAAGGAAAAACTAGAGAGGTGACGGAATTACCCACGATGTCGGAATATACCTCGTTTACCCTATGTATATGTAAGATCTTAAGTGCTTGAGACAACCTTTTGGTTCTCTTTTTTATTACTACGTTTTTCTTAGCTCGCTTTCGTGTCTGTTGGCGGGCCATAATTTATATTCTACTTTCTAGTCCACAAGAAAAAAACGTAGTTTTTTAAAAAAGTTATTTTTATGTATTTTATTTTCTACTTTTTAGTCCGTTGTTACACATGAAAAACGTTGTTGCGAGCCAATTTACTTAACTTGACGTACGTATCGATGATACGCAACGTCAGCGAATGCTCGTCTATAACGTGAGCGGCCGCACGTCTTACTATATATAAACTATATATAGTATATACGCCTGGAAACGTGCAACAAATTATTGATAACTGTATTGTTATCGGGAGCTGAGCTTCCCTAAAAGTTTCAAAACGCTAGCTAGTGGGAAAGTTGGTGAAATATCGATTGCAAGATTTGATCATCACAGACAGACAGACACGAAAGCGAGCTAAGAAAAACGTAGTAAAAAGGGACAGGTGGGGTAAATTGGGATGCGCATCCCACATTTTGTAGAAATATTGTAGCAGCTAAACTAATAAATTATTGCAAAACTAAAAATAGTGGTGTAAACTTCAACCTTCTTACTATCTATTATGTATAAAGCTAGTCAAGAAATCAAACATTTACTATCTCTGAAAAATCGCTGAAAAAAGTGTGAAAAGTGCGATTTTGGAAAAAGTACCTCTGCTAAGGTCTAGAGCAAAAAAAATATTCGCCGTATTAAAAAATTTTACTTACATAAAAGTTGCACACAGGTGTCGGCTTCAAAACGTAGTTGATGGAATTTGCCTATCTCATTCCAAAAAAAAAAAAATGGCAGCCATTTCCGCGTGATGGGGTGTAAAGGGACGCCTCCCCTGGGGTAATTAGGGACAACCCCTAAAACACATTTACAGCAGATTCTCTATTAGCAAAGGCTACATTTAAGATAAATATGGGTTTATCACAAAGATTTTTGTTTAAATTTTAAATTTAAGCAAAACTCTAAATTTAAATTTGAATAAAATCTTCTTGGGGAGCAGAACAGCCTGGATGTTAGGCAGAACTTCTAACATCCAGGTCACTCAATGCAATGGTCAGTGGTCACTCCCTAAAGAAGCTTGTTGAGCTCTTTGTCGTTAGGAGGATTTGGGAGTACGGCTGGTAATAGGTGAGTACATTCTGCACGCTTCAAATGTTTAAAACTGAGTTCTATTTCAAGTGTCCTTTTTTACCATTCCCAGATAAATTCTGGAACCTTTTATATTGCACCTAGCACCTTACAAATAGCATATAGAATTTTTTTGAAGATCCATTCAATTGCCCTGGCAAAGAGCTATATAACAAGCTTAAACTTGTCTGTGAAATGTTTCATGGTGAGAAGTTATTAACAAAAAACGCTCAAAACCGTCCCTTTTTACCCCGTTTAATTTTACCTGCCCAATCAATCTGAAATTTTGCACACTTGCGTTAATTTGGAGACAATGCACGATTCATTTGACAGAATAAATAATTTCAAAAAATTTAATGTGTTTATTTTAAAATAAAATTTAAAACTGACTTTTTTTAATATTTGAGGATAAAATTAGAAATTCATTTTACATATGTAACATCACAGACACTGAATTCTTTAGAAGTATTGTCTTTAAAAAGTAATTTTTAAACACTTATTATTATATTTGAACTTCTTTGATGACTCATTTGCTTCATACAAATACATACACATATATATCACTCATTGTCACTGGTAATCAGTAGATCTCTCCTAATCAGAATGCTAAAATTAATAATTGAAATGTAACAATTCTCCTCCCTCCAGTTTATGAGAACAAATATTGGGAATATAATTAAAAAGTAATTGGAAGTTGCTTCATGTATGGCTGAGTATTAGAATCTCGTAGTCCTTCCAAAACAGAGAAACAGTGCAGCTAATTTGACAAATTTGAGAATTTCTTGGCCATGAGAATGCCTTCAACAGCTCCAATTTCAATAAAGTCCCTTTCTTCCAAATCAGAAGAAAAATATCATCATCAGTGCATGTTCATGATTCATAATCAGCTACCAGGTAAGTGATTTTTTTTTCTAGTTGTGCCTGAAAATTTTTTATTGTTGATTTTGTTTAGTTATATGTGTTTATCCAATTTAATTAACCCCCCCAAATTTATGGAGAATGAAAATGTTTGCTAATTGTTGGTTGTATACCTATATATTATACTCTTATCAAGTGATTCCTGAGTTAAAAAAATTTGGTTCTTAAATGTTTTGTTGTAATAAATGAATAAATTAAATTACAGGACTGTACTGTGGTTATGCATCTACCCATGACGTCAATGGAGAACATTCTTTGGACAAGGAGCTTTGCAATGCTTCTATGCAAGCTTTAACTGCTGTTGGTTTGCATGGTCAAAGTGAGTTTGTTATGTAAATATTTTTGTAGCTTTTTAAATCATGCTTGATAAAAATTATTTTTTTGGTCTACTCAGATTGAAAATGTATTCTTAACAGTGAAGATATATATTCCCTGGTGTCTAACCTGATTCCAATGGCCACAGAATTTTTATTGAATATTTATAGGTACCGTACTATATATCTATCAGGGATAAGTGGCTGCCATGAAATGAAAGCCTTTTCTTTGGATGGGACAAAGACAATTTTTTTCCAACTCCTGCTAAAATGTTGCTAATTATTTCTTCTTATTTGCAGGCAATGAAAACATCTCCGATATTAAATTTTGCCTTTTCTATGTGGGTCGTCCTTTCCCGGTGCGTTTACTCTTCTCAACACGACAGCCCTGGATGCCCCCTGATATCTTGTGTGACGACAACAACTTCATGGACGCTATCACTCTGGAATTGATGGAGGATCATGTATGCTGTATGATATATTACTTAATTTAGTGGTGTTGCTAATTATAAATCACCTGTCCTCACTGCCCATGTTGACTAGAGTTTTCATAGCTAGTTTCAGTTTTTTAACCTCAACCAGCTGCTCCAATCTTGGTGATCTTAACCACTCAACACCCCATGCCAGCTTGACCATCCCAAGCATGCGTATTGTTCACAAATATCTTGAGGCATTTTTAATGTTGCTTGTGTGAATGTCAGTTATGATAATGATAATTGTTGAGTTTGGTCACTCATTTTAGTATATATATATATATCAAACTTAAAGAGGCTGATCAAAGAAGTATCCTCATGATATGAAGACTGAGGTCTGAAAATTATATACATATTGAATTAATGTTGTATTGAAAAATATTTTGGAGTAATTTGGTCATGCTTTGTTTTTATTAGTCATAATTTGTTGTAGGAATTTACTGTGCTACAGAATCAAATGATATAGATACATACCGGTACCTGCCCGATTTTATTGAAATGGATGCCACTGTTATCAAGAATTTCCTTCTAGTTAAGTTTCTGTATATTTTTAATACCGTAATGGTCTCAATGGCAGGATCAGCAAGTCTTAATATTTCTCCTAAAGAAAGGTTTTTAATGAGGGGCTAAATCCTAAATATAGGTACTTCGTAATCATAATCTCATGTGCAACTCTAATCAATTTGAACTGCAAACAACAAGGGCTCATTACAAAGAAAAAGCTATTTAGATAACTTGGTCAAATTGAGTTACGTGTAAAGCCAAGATTAACTAAATCCTTTTTTTAGTAGGTACTATTTGTTTCTTTCTAATATTAGAAAACTTTTATATCACTATGATATACCTACAGTATGTATATAAATATGCAAGGCTATAAAATATCGTTCACAAGATTTTTAAATTCTCACAATAGATTCATTATTTTTTTGCTCACATTAATATATTCAAATGTTGGCTCTCGGTGGTCATTGTGTACAATGATGTTTTGAATATTACAGCTGATTGTAACATTTAATGAAAATTTATTTTTATTTCTACCTCAGTTGGTGAGTCTGAAGAGTTGGCAGGAGGGTCGCCAGGAATGTGTTCATCAACTGCTCACAGAGCTGCATGGTCTCTACCATCAGTATCAGGTAAAGTTATTCTCAATTTTAATTTTAATCTAATCTGATTTTGAAATTTTTTTGAGGAAAGATTTTTATACAAGTCTCGGTATACATAAAAATTAATCAGAGCAGAACCCTGGAAGTAAATTTTACTGGAACATTAAACAAAATTTCTGCTTAAGCACGGCTCAGAATTAGTAAAATGTGTATTTAGGGTAACCCTATTTTGATAAACTAACCCCTATTCTCCATCAATCATCTGCTGCCAGTTGGCAATATCATGATTTTCCTCTCTTTTTTTTTTTGTACTGGAATTAGTTCACTTTAGAGCTACCAGATTCCAATGTTGACTGATTCAAAAGTCAATGCTCCTAAGGGAATTCATCAATGATGATATCCACAGTACCATAGTATTTTTCTCATCAGTTTGGGACCTGCTGAAATAATTGGAATTTGGAATGGTTCTCATTATCTCTTCAACATACACATTAACATAGTCAATATGCATATACACATGCCACGTGGTACACATACATGCCACTCTAGAATCAACATGTTAGCTGGTCAATTAATATTAATCTGTAATTGAAACTTTTTACCAAGTATATACCTGGTAAAAAATCCTTGTGTCTAATTATAAAAAAATTCATTCTCATTATATACACTTTGAGTTTTGGATTAATCCCTAAATGACCTTAGATTCTTGACATCATATTACCTCATGTGACTGAATATATCAGAAATGTTCAGAATATTTAGAAAAATAACCTCACAAGTGATGTCATCCAAGAAAAATAACCTCACAATTTGGATGAATTTATGTCAATCAAAGGCATGTGATAATTTTGTAGTATGGTGGCCATTATTAATCATATACAAATCACTCATGCCTCTGATCATTATAAACTATATTAAAATAATTTTTGACCTGCAGCTTTCTCTGCTGGACGCCAATGACCCGCTGCTGAAGGAGCAATACAAGGAGTTTCTGGAAGAATTGCAGCTCAACAGTAGCGATGTTGAGGTCAGCTTCTGTGGATCTTGTTATCTTGCTCAAATTGTGTTTTATGTTTCGAAAAACACATTTTATTTCTTACCTTTTAATGCGTTCACTTCGAGATACTTCGTTTTCTGAGAGCCCTTCTGCATGGAGCTCCTTTCAGACAAACACTCGACAAAATGAGTGAGAATTTCCAAAAAGCAACGCATGTTTTGCGCTTGTGTGGGTCATCTTAACCCAATTTTGCCCTCCATAAGGCAGTATCAGCGATAGAAGCGGGTAATGTTGGCTGCTACAACCATTGCATATTACTTTCCTCATGTACAAGAACCTGTACTTTGTGCTGCTTTTAATGTCTGGAATAATACTACACAAAACTAGAGGCATAATGCAAAACAAAAGCATGCAGGTGAGCTGCATGGACAATATAAGCGTTTAGGGTACTTACCTTTGGTTTTGCTGCTCTTCATGCAAGGAATAACGCTATGAAATAATAGGGGCATGTATAATGCCCTATGCCGTGCAGGTAAGATCTGTGTATGCGTTCTATGCACACACTTTCTCATAGACTTGATTTGAACGTTTGCAATGCATGGAATAATACTATACAATACTAGAGGCATAATGCAAAACAATGCCGTGCTGGTAAGCTGCGTGTACGGTGTATGCATTCTATGTACACACCTTCTCATAGACTTGATTTATGCTGTTTGTAATACATAGAATAATACTATACAATACTAGATACATAACGTCAAACACTGCCGTGCAGGTGAGCTGCGTAGAGGGAGTTAGCGTATTGTGTGCCCGCCTGCCCATCGACTTCAATGACCTGCCAGCGCCGCTCTTCTCGGAGAACTGCGGGGCCACCCGATGTGTGCTCAAACTCACCTCCAATGTACGAACTAAATATGCTTCTAATACTTATAAATAATTGGTATTCTTAAGATATGAATAAATATACAAATAGATATGTAGGTATACGTACTTTGTGGGAATTTTGATTAAGAGAATTGGAATAAATAGTCAAGTAAATGTATTTGATCTCTATACCTTTAATGGAGGATAGGCTCAACAATAGGAACAAATTTTGAAGTAACTAATCTGTTTTCAATACTGGAACGAATTACAGTTGCGAGAATATGAAGCTCATGAATAAATACATTTGAAATAAAGAGTACGTTTTGAATTTTGATTTTGGTGTATTTATTTTTTAGATCATTATTTATTTAGGAAGTTTATTTAGTAAGTTGTAAGTATTGTCAAGGATGTCTGATCTTACTCGGCTTTCTGATAAGATCATTAAATAATCACAATGATTTACCCTGCTCTAAAATATTAGAATCTAATTTCGCCGGAATAACACCATATATTTATGAACCATAATTGACCTCCAAGTTGTATGTTCTTGAAATTTGTTTACTACTAATTTGAGATCATATGTGTTTTGAACAGCGTTTGCTAGATAATTAACGGCCGTTTGTCGATTTCTTCTCTAATTTGAATGTCTATTCTAATGTCTATGTACAAACAGTACTTCAGTGAAATGTGGAGAAAACCTTACATCAATTTTTTACACATGTACTTCAGTGTCTCAACTCGTCTTCAAGTTGACGGTGCTTGCAGTTTGTTGTATCCATATTCCCATAAATTGAACTTCAACTTAGCAAAGAAAGTAACATAATTTATCATTCTTAGTGTAGATTGAACATAATTCAGCTAGTAAAAATATAATATTTGCTGTATTGCATGGTAGTATGAACAAAAGCAACACTTTATAGGTGATTTTGCAAAAATTTTCTCTGTGATCTGACAAAAATGTAGAATAATTTGCCATATTGCAGACTGGATCGAACCAATACGAGCCATCTCTCTCGGTCTCTGCCAGAGCGGAGTCGTTACTGTTTGACGACTCGGGAGACGTCCTCATCCTGCCAGCCATCCCTGCCAACTGCACAAGTCTTGTGGCCTATGCCTCCTCCGTCATCCAGCTCATCAATGACGTCATCAAACGTGTCCTGCATTCATATGAGATACGCAAGCAAATCGTCGCTGAGGTCCGGGTGCTCATATTTTCTTTGGCTTGTCTAGCGGTGCTATCAATACAAGCTCATTGTACTTAAGGGATTTAAAAATCCTGTAGTTCCATTGTGTACTTTAGGGATTTAAAAATCCTTCAATTATTTCTATTCATACCAATGCACATGAAACGAGTGTAGATGAATCAAATGTAGCAACATTTGGCTTAGATGTCTGCCATGTATCCATGAACTACCGTTTGCTTAAACGTTTGAAGTTAAAGCTTCAGTGCAGGTTATCATTCCCTAACTCAGGCAACTAAAAATCAGGGAACACTTTTGAATCGGTATCTCCTCGACCGTGGTGGCTTTGCTGGAGAATTGTTGTGCTTGTTTTATGTTATATGATTTTGATTGTTTCCATGTCAGTAATGCATTGTATTCAGTGTGGTTATTTTTCATGTGTGGTGTTAACGCTTTTCATATCAGCAATGTATGGATTTCTATGTAGTTATTTCCATGAGTGATGTGAACGCTTTTCATATCAGGAATGTATGGTTTTGTTGCAGTTATTGTGCAAGTATGACGCTGCCATCTCCCACTACGACAGTGTCAGATTCAAGAACGTGCAGCTGCTGCTCGATGAGGAAGGCTTCCATTACATTGTTGACATTCATTTCCCTCACGGCTTCCCTCAGGTATGGTATATGCTGATGCCAGCCCAATGACTTACTTAATAGTAACTAGCTGCTAACTAAGAACTAGTTGTGAACTGGTTACAACACATCAACGCGTGCCATCACTTCACCACACAAATAACATACCCAGCAATACACGTTGTATTTATCTTATCATTTTGATCGTCATGCTATTCGGTTTTGCTTGATTTTATGTCTCCCGATAATTATATAATTTTATCAAACCTCGATATTTTTTAAAATTCTCAGGCTTGATCGATTTGCATTTACCTTCTCTTGGGTTCAGCTAATTTATTCTTTTCGGTACAGAAAAATTTCCCCTACACTACGCTGTCTTATAAAAATTTTCTATATATTTTCTTAATGTATGGAGTTGTTACTTTAATAATCTAATAGCTACAGTAAATAATATTAATTTCTTTTTTTCAGAAATGTTCAGCTCGAGTCTACCTGCGCTCAATCAGCCAAGATGACAACGATAAACCTGTGTCGGCCCCGGTGAGCAGTGGCGTGTGGCGTGTGGCTCTAGCCGTGTGTGGCGTGAGGCTCGAGCCGTGTGTGGCGTGAGGCTCCTCTAGCCGTGTGTGGCGTGTGGCTCTAGCCGTGTGTGGCGTGAGGCTCGAGCCGTGTGTGGCGTGAGGCTCAAGCCGTGTGTGGCGTGTGGCTCAAGCCGTGTGTGGCGTGAGGCTCGAGCCGTGTGTGGCGTGAGGCTCGAGCCGTGTGTGGCGTGTGGCTTGAGCCGTGTGTGGCATGTGGCTCAGCCGTTTAAGGAAGCCAGCCCATTCACTCATTCTGTTAACCTGGACACTATTCTCCTCAAACGAGACCTCATGGAGTTAGCATCTTTTTCCAAGTTTAGTTTTTAACAGTAAATACCCAGTTATGTCTAAACGCTCGATTTCAAAATCTGTTGGCTATCCCTTCTAGACTTTTCATCCTTCTGGCTCTGATTACGATTGAACAGTGAATGTTTTATAATTGATGCCGCAGGTGCCGAACATGAACCACATTGGCGAATTGGACCCTGACGAGCTCCTGAGACAGATCATGAGTGCCTCTATCGCCTTCGCCCCCACCTTCAGGAGACAGCACTGTCACCGAGTACCGTCCTAGAGTGTGGGGGAACACTGCTTCAGCATGCTTTTCTAGAGCGCAGCACTAGAGGGCAGCATTGTCACCGAGTGCCGTCTAAGAGTTTGGACGAGCACTGTTATAGGATGCTGTTCTAGAGCTCAGAACTACTACAAAGTTGTCCTTGAGCAAAATACTACCAAGAGCAATCCTAGAGCTGAGTTCTGCCACATCAGAGCCGTGTAACGGAGCATGCTTCAGCTCTAGAAATGTTCTCGGCGCTAGAGACGCTGTTTCCTTTCCGATCTTCCATACTTTGCAGAACGGCTTTCACGTTTGACGTTAGTCTGTACTATCTTGAGCTAGTCAGATATATTGCTTAGTTTGTCTATTTTTCGTATGTATATTGGATGATGAGTTTAATTTTGTGATGTTTCCTTTATCGGATATTTTTGCATTGCGGTAAAAGTTTAGCATTTCTTTGACTTATGAAAGAAACATAAATCAGTCCATGACGGAGGTATTAATTATAGATGAATATTTTGAGTGAAACGAAAGGTTTTCCGTCATTTATCGGCGTTGATGCATATCAGCGTACTACAGGACGGTATTGTAGCCAAGACCTATAAGATCAAAAAATAGTGTTGAACCCAGAGGAAAAATGTCGCTAATCTTATTTTTTTTTTCTTTTTGTTCCTTTTTGGCTTGTTTGTAACTCCTAATTAAAAGATGTTTATTTTCATGATTTTATTCTATCAGTCCCAATAATGTCGCTGATATTTTTAGGTTAGCGCTGTATTTAGAATCTGTACTTAAAATCTCAACATACAATCTCTTCTGTGCAATACGGTTTTCGACTTCTTGGAGGCACCACTGAGGCACTCGTTAGAGTGCAAAACCACATTCTCCCGAACAATACCGAAAAAAAACGCACAATATGCGTATTTTCTATATGCGTGAAGCATAGGACACCACCTGGCAACATGGAATTCTTCAGTCTTCATTGTTGCCCCTGCGGACACATAACCAGGGTGTACCGCAGGGTAGCGTGATAAGCTGCACACTCTTCCTGATGGCAACTAATGATATCACCACCGCCTTACCTCCGAACGTACAATCGTCACTCTATGTTGACGAGTTTATGCTCTACGCATCATCCCGATACCCATCAACCCTTACGCTCAAAATACAAATTGCCATAAACTGCGTTGACCAATGAACCACAACGCACGGGTTCTCGTTATCCAACGAAAAAAAAACGACTGCTGTACACTTTCAACGCGCGCGCTCCCCCGAACTGCCTCCTCAACTGTCCCTTCAAGGTAGACCGAATCTGCTAGCCCCATAAACTGTATTCCAACCCTAGCTGTATTGGACTCCGTCCATAACGCTGCTATGCGAATATGCACCGGAGCCTTCAGAACATCACCTGTCCTCAGCTTATATGCAGAGAGCGGTGAACCGCCACTTTACCTACGCAGAGCACAACTCACGCACCAACTAATAACCCGCCTCAAACAACTGCCCCCAAACCCCAAGGTGGCGCAGCGTTATGACCGAGAATCAAGCTAACCTACCACCCTCTGAAGGCCACGAAGCACTATTGGAAGCAGCACAGATACCTGCAGATACGAGGGGTCCCTGTAAACCTTAACGGGACGCCCACGTGGTGGCGAATCCTTGTAGATTTTTTCTGCCCCAATCAGAACTATCCTAAAAAACCCACAACATACCCAAAAGCGCTGAAAACCCAGTCCCTTAACTATATCTCCTTGGAACGTGCGGGATCGGCGCACGTTCCAAGGATATATAACGGAACGTGCGGGATCTACACAGATGGCTCCAAATCAGATGACGCAGTGGGATGTGCGGCTGTTTCCGTTGCCGCATCGATATTAAGAAAAGTCAGTCCTAACTCGTCGATCTTCACCGCAGAACTCTTCGAAGTGCTTAGCACCCTGACCCTCGTGGAGGACCTGCCAGATGATAACTTCACCCTATCCATCGAATCCAAAAGCGTACCAAAGGCTCTGACAATTTACAATAGCAAGCACCCCATCATTATAGACATCCTGGCGAGGCTGACAGAGATGGCGACGGCGGGAATTACGGTGCGCGTTTGCTGGAAGCCGGGCCATGCCGCCATGTGGGGGGGTGCGTGGGAACGAGAGGGCGGACGAGACGGCAATCAGCGCGGCAACGTCAAACATGGCGATCTTCAGTGAAGAAGTCCCAAGCAGCGACTATTACCCATAATCAGAGCAGGCATCCGTAGGGTGTGGCAAAATAAATGGCAGAATGATGAGGGAAATGAATTGCGAGCTTTGAAAAACAGCGTACGAACCTGGATCGTCCTATCAGAAATCGCGTTGCATCGCGGGAGTGCTTGGGCTAAATGACCGAGCACTTTCTGGAATTCCACTATGAAATTTATTTGAGTACAGCTGCTTTGGTACCATGATGGCAATATCTATAGCATTTAGAAGGATGATGTTGGCTCCACTCCGTTCCAGGGCTGATTTGAGAGTTAATTGGCTGGTCTACGGCTGCGCACCCATTAGTCGTTAAGGTGCCTGTACACAGGGATAGCACTAGCCGCTAGTTCATCCGCCGGTCACACTACTAGCCTCGTATAAAGGGGTTCAGCCACTTCAGAGGCATGCGCCGGTAAGTGCCCGAGACGCGGCCGAGAGCGACAACGATGTGTTCATTTCTTCGCTGGAGATTGTGGCTAGCAGCGCTGATTCAGCCATGGTGAGAGCATATGTCAATGATATGTGCCACTCTTGTGAAGCATCTTGCGTCAAGTGAATCATGGCTTGTTTGAACGATAATGTTTCTAAGAAAAACCCAACAAAATGGAGTCCTGACGATTTCAATTGTTCTTTGAGATATTCCAAAAATATGAATTACTGTGGAATGTTCGCCATGATGGTTGGTTACTCCAACAAAATGAAGAGAGAAACTAGTAGTTTGAAACTGAAAGAAGACCTTATTAGTCATGGTTTAGTTGTTCCCGACGTTGCTTTTTTAAGGGCTAGAATAAAGAGTATAAAAACGACGTACAGGCTCGAGTTGTTGAAGGTGATCCCACTATCCATCTCCCCAAGCTATAAGCTCTCAGGCCCAACGGTCATCCATCTGGCAGACCTGCGGCTTTAAGTCCACTCCAAGTGGACACCCTGCAAAGAAGAAGAAGAACTATCCATCTTCACTCGACGGCTTCTAACGACACACTTACTTGGTTAAGATGAGGCGCGTCACCTGGCCTAACGACACACTGGCGGGCGCGAACGAGAAGATATAGCGGCATCTCATACTCTCCTCGTGTACAGGCTTAACTTGCCGGATAGTCACCAAGCTACCGACATTTGCAAGATTTGCTAGCCGTCTGCACTATCTCCGTGTACAAGCACCTTAACTGGGCTCAGAATTTAATAAGACACTCAATGTAGTATAGTATAGTATCTTCGGCATTTAAAGAACAGGCCTGTAGCCGATTCTTGTACTTTTCTTGGCTCGACTGGCCTTTTGATCAGATCGTTTCAACGGACGGTAGATGTAGTGATCTCTAATTCTGACCTTCAATTTTGTATTCACTATAGGTGCTTATACACGGGGCGATTAGTTGCGTCTCCCACAGTTTTGCAGGCTGAGAGACTATACACGAATATAGTGTTTTCGGTACACTGCCGAGTGCGGACTGCGGGACTACGCCCGTGTGCCGTGTTCGTGGCTTAGTGCTACGTTGGGGGTTGTCGAGAGAACAAATGATGTGATTATGTGAATGGTATGAATGAACAACTTAAGGAATGTATGAATGAGGCTGCCAGGAGCACATGCACAAGAACCAATAAGAATGTATGCAAAAACCAGAAAAAGAATGAAAAATGGTGGGGAAATGATGTGAATCATAATTTTGCTACCTGCGAATCTGATTAATTAACTTTGTTAGTGCTTCACTTATCATCCAATGTTTATTGCAATTCTTATTTAAACTGTCATTTGCTTGCAATTTATTCTTGAATGCTTTGATTTTGTGTGTTTATCTTGAAAACTTCATAACTTTTACCAATTACTTGAATGGTTTTACTTGGTTCTAGTTTTAGCTTATCTTTGCAATTGTTTCCTGATTTCACTCCAAATAGTATAATGTTTGCCTGTTTTGTTTTTCACATTTTCTTGCTTGCTGCACGCAACCAGCTTGCTATCAATTAAGAATCTATTTTAAATATTCATTGCATCAGTTTTAACATTCAAGTTCCCTTCAGGCTTATTATTATTATCTAGTTGGACAGGTTATTGATTTTTGTTCTCTTTATTTTTCAGTTCATCAATGATGGAATATGTGTAACCCTGTCCATGCTCCCTTCCCCTAGCCCTAATCATAACTCCTGAATGCAGTTAAACTTATTCACTCATTACATTGTCACCGAATTTTTACTTCAATTTAAGAGATTAAGACAAGGTGAAATTCTAGGGGGTTTTAAATGACCAATGGAACGGCCATTGCTTAGCCAATCACAGCCTGGATAACATGACATCATGATCCCATAACCAGTCATAACCTGGATAGCATGAGATCATGATCCTATCAGCCAATCACAGTCTTGAGAGGATGATATCATGATCCTATTGACCAATCACAGTGTAGAAAGTATGACCCTCTCAACCAATCACAGATGGGAGATGACATGACTCCGCCCACTCACAGATGAGAGATGACATGACTCCGCCCACAAGTACCTTTGAGCACTATATGTTAGAATTCCACCATGGATTAAGACACCAGTCTTTCATTCGCCTTTATCAAACTAGATAGAAGGGTTGTCTGTTGTTGCCACATCAAACTCAAAGTAGGTAACACGGTTACCTCACCCACAACGTGAGACATCCACCCGGCAACATTGTCATCTCCGACCTTTACAGTAAATAGCAAATCAACTACAAACAGCACACTATACAACTATGCCACACTCTCAAAATCTCAATTCGCATAGTAGGGAGCATGGGCAGGAAGAAGATGCTGCTGGTGGCCCCTCTGGTGGGCATATGGACATTGGCTGTGCTGGAGCATCCTTAACTTCAAAAGTTCCATCAACTGATAACCAAATGGCCCAAATCATCTCACTTCAATCATTGTTGGGTCAATTTGCTCACCCAAAAGTCCGTGCTGACTTTGTCAATGGCTGCTTTAAAAGCATTGACCCCGGTCTGCTCCATCAACTAGATGAATTGAGATGGACCATATTTCCTCGTTGGCATGGTGGTTTAGTCTTAAAACCAGACAAACATTACCAAAAATCTGCTGAACATCTTGCCAAACTTCTTGGACAGAGCAATGAACTTTTAATAACTGATATTAATGCTGTGGAACATTGCCGGACTTACTGTGAATGGCATGAGGTTCTTGAAGCCATTTCTCGAAACAAATACTGGACTAACGTTCCATCTGAACATCGATGTACACACATCATCATGAGCGATGAAGGCACTAATGACTCTAAATCAGCTGAGGCAGCCAAGGCTGTAAAATCCATGAAGAAATTACCCATGAAGGCACCATCAAAGAAGGACAAGAAAAAGAAGAAGGCTAACACTAAAATTGAAGAGATAATTGTTTCATCCTCCATTGACACATCTGATGAATCATCAACCCCATCATCACCTGAAAATTATGCAACAAGTGAGTCAGATGACTTTCTTGCACTGCCACATAGGGCACTAAGAAAAGTAACTCGTGATAGGAGAGAGGTAGTTGCTCCTCCTGTGTTCAAGATTGATGGGAAAATACCACTAAAAGACTTCTTTAATGCATATGAAGAATATTTTACCAACAAGTTCAAAGGAGATGAGTACATCAAAACACAAAAACTGGAAGAATTTCTTGAAGGAGATCTGCTGAAAGTATACAAAATAAGGAGTGAGAAGAGATTGAAATATTGGAGAGTTGCCACTTGACAGGTGACGGAGAGTTGCCGCTTGACAGGTGACGGAGAGTTGCCGCTTGAAAGGTGACGGCGACAGAGGACACGCGGTGATGTCTGCAGGACGCGCAGCGTCAGCAGCTTCTGCGCCTTCGTCAGGACCGCGACTGTAAGGGACTCGTATTGCGCTGCTGCGTTCCCACGTCTTAAAAATTCTTGACCTGGATGACTAATGTGGTCACGAGCTAACCATATTTAGGCGAATAAGTTGCAGCAGTTTGGCATTAGAACATTTAATAATCATGATTCAAACATAGTTGCGAACATCAAAAAAAGAACATCAAAAGTTGCCCATGAATAGTTGCGAACATCAAAATCCTTTGCATATAGTGATGTTAGTTCAGATACGGCCGAAGCTGAAAAGTGCGTTAAAAATGCCCACTCCCCTCCCCCCTGGGAGGAACATGAGCCATGAAGGCCTTCCCCCTGGGAGGAACATGAGCCATGAAGGGAGATGAACAAAACATGAGACAAGCATGCCGACTAAATTTAGATTTAGTCGCGTCCTTTTTTTCAAATGGTGAGGATATTACTCATTTTGAATTGATATCACTGATGCAGACTATGGTTCATCAGTAAGCAAGAAGCCTAGCTTAGAGTTGACGTAAATGAACTCTATCCAAGTAAAAGTATCGAACTTCCATAACAAAAAACGCAGCGCTTCGCTTCATTTGTTCGTAGCAATATAAAGAACTACTTCATCCTGACTACCGCGGGGTTATTCATCAATTCCTTGTATAGGAACCATCGATCGCGATTGCAGGTTAACATTCGTTAACCTGCAATTGCTCTTTACTTTTATACCAATAATTCACCAGTGTGAAAGCTCTGAAACCTCGTAAAATAAAGAAGTTTCATATATATATTCATATTAGGCTGTTCATTCAGCCCTGAAATCACCTTAGTCGCTTGAACAACAAAATCCTTTGCATATAAAATAAAAACTATTTGTCAATCATAACACCTTATGTTTAAGAACGCAATAACAGTATTGGAGGAATGATAAAGTACTTCATTATCTCCAACACTGAGTGTCAAGGTTATATGGCAGGATATGATTCTAAACTAAGAGTCTGCCACAACAAAGACAAACTGTCAGTAGCAGTCATCAAGCTGTCAACTTGACCCAGGGAGTGAGGAGTGCTGGAGGGTTAAGGGTCAAAACCAGGGTTAAAATTTAGCTTCATTTCATCCAAAGATTTTGCTGAGTTCAAAATAGAATTTATGATGGAAATATCAGAGGCATACAGATTCTCATTTTGTGGTCTGACGCAAGCATGCCCTCCAGTTGCCTCCATGCCCCCTCCCTTCATGTACTGATACACATAAATGGTGTCACCATCTTCCATGTTCAATCCGTTTGGTGTGTCATTATCTGACAAACGTTTCCCATTAAATATGAATCGCATTGTAGATTGAGGAAGCCATATCCTGGCACAGTAAGCACTCATGAGCTTCTCGAGGGAGGTGTGCTGCTTGATCTTGAAGTGCGCGACTTGACCATTTAGATTCTCAACCTTCAGATTTAGGTAATCTGTGTGTTCTTTCTGAAAAATACGAGGTGTTGAGAAATAAGACATTGTTATTGGTACAAGACATTATGATTCATTTCCTGCAAAGTAAGCATTAGGAATATAATAATGATATAATGTTAATGATGATACAATGATCGACACAGAAAAAAGTGATTGAAAATTTAAAATATACATGCAAACAGAAATAATTTCAACAGGTCTTTCTAAACTTGATCTTTTTCATTTTTTCTCAGAAAATTTTCTGAATATCTCAGCTAACATTGTTTGTCACGCACAGAGTTATTGATATAAAAATATAATCAGCGATGGAAAAGATATGACAGTTGGCAAATTGCTGAAAGAAGTGCTGTTTTCTCCACAGCTAAAGCATGCTAGATATCAGAACTCTTGATCAAATATTAACTGGGGTATGACTGAACAAACACAAGCTAAACTTCAATTGTAAAAAAAAATAACATATGCGGCCCGACGGGGGGGACAGCTGCAGGAGGCCGGGCTTCACCTTCGAGCACCCAGCGACCCGACGGGGGGACAGCTGCAAGGGGCCGGGCTTCACCTGCGAGCACCCAGCGGCCCGACGGGGGGACAGCTGCAGGGGGCCGGGCTTCACCTGCGAGCACCCAGCGGCCCGACGGGGGGACAGCTGCAGGGGGCCGGGCTTCACCTGCGAGCACCCAGCGCCCTCCACCGTCGCCTGCACACACAGGATATGAGAGGGAGTAAACCAATCAAAAAAACGTTACATGTAACTAGACAGCGCCCTGCACACCAACCCAACATCTTTGCCTCCACCCTCCCACGGCAGAAACTCTTCAGTTCCGTTTTTGCCCGTGAGTGACATGTCTTGCATTCTGCCTGAGAGAAGTAGAGAAGCAGCTCTACCCTCTCAGGGGAAGCCCGACTTCACAACCTGCTATACTCAGCACAAGTTCACACTCTTTCGGGCTACTGTAGCTCTCTGTCTAGGGTGGAGTGCTCCAAACCACATAGCAATCATCCGTATCCCTTCCGTCTTCACAGCCCAAGCCCCGTCTCCCCATGGCCAGTTTGAGTGAGGGCCTCTGTCGGCTGCTACCATCTTGGCCTAGCTCGCTGTCACCCACCTCCCAACTGCCCTCTCCCACCTGCCTCCTTAGCTTCTTCTGATCTGTGAGCGTGAATGCCGATGCCAATAATTTACAAATTTATGTGATAGGAAGTCGATATGCCAGAGTTATCCTGGTGCCTCTGGTACGTAACACTAGCCATAAAAGAGGCCATTAAGGAATCAAGAGGCTCACATTCATGGCGTAGTGCTGGAGGTGCAAGTCGGTGCTGGACAGCCTGCTCGCAGACCCTAGGTTCTGGTCTGTACTGGACAGTCCACTTGCGTGCTGGTTGGTAGACAGGCCAGCAGGGGGCTGGATGGGTGGGTCTGGGCTGGGCAGACGATCCAGCGAGTCTGTGCTACTGTCACTGGACTCGAGGCGAGCGCGCGATGACTTTGATGCGCCCTGCAACATGGAGAGATTAGAACACGTCTTGCAATATCAGACAATTTCAAGTCCTGCAACATGGAGAGATTAGAACACGTCTTGCAATATCAGATATGTTCAGGGACGAAGGTGAAAAGACTCCGTGTTATATGCCAAGTTAGACAACTGTACAATATACACTAATGCAGAAACTGGAGCGAAATAACACCTTAGTGTTATTTCGATTATTATCCAGCGCCTCACAGACATTGGTATGTATAACTAGATTAATTATAGGGAATACAATCTCTCGCTTGGCAGGTCTAGGAAACAATTCATACCTAAAAATGATGGTTATGTCAGAGGAAGTCATCAAATTAATTAAGCTAGGCTCATGATGGATAAATTAATATCAAGCTGCACATGCTGCAGCAGCAGCATGGAGCAGCACATGCATCAGTGGCATGGAGCAGCACATGGAGCAGCGGCATGGAGCAGCACATGCAGCAGTGGCATGGAGCAGCACATGGAGCACTCACTCCTGCAGGCTGCTGAGCTTGGCCCTGGCGGTGTCTCGCTCCAGCCTGAGGTCCTCGCTGCGCTGCTGGGCGTCTCTGAGCACCTGCAGCTCCGCCTTCATGGAGCTCAGCTGCCTCTCCAGCTTAATCACCTCCGTCCTGCCACATAAAGAACATGTCAGCTGCAAGCCATGCTTCTCCTCCTGAAACGTTCAATCCAACAACGTCCAACGAAAGGCTGCGTTCAACACTTGAACGCAGCCTTTCTTGGTTGCGTTCTAGAGTTCAACACAACGTTCAACTATTTGAAAATTATATTTTTTTCGGCAAGTAGTGCTGGGCACCAATAAGACAATACTTGAGCGGCATCCAGTGGGTTAACTAGAAATAGGTCTCGTACATATGACCAATTTAAAGTGTTTTTATAGTAGTCATGTCAGTAAAAATAGATTTATTTATGTTATCAATGGATTACAAGTTCATGGGATTTGTTTTTAATGTTAATAGATTTTGAAGAGATAATGGCATACGCAAGCAATTTTCTTTACGTGGAAAGTTTTTTGATTTATTTTGCAAGTTCAGATTGACATACATTTCTATAGGAGACATACATTTCTATAGGAGACATACATTTCTAGCCCTCGAGAAACTCACCTCAGTTTATCACTTATTTCTTTCTGTTTTGTAACGTCTTCTTTTAATTTCTCCAATTCCTTCTCCTTCAAGCTCACTGGAAACTGTAAACAAAATTGCATTAAATGCATTTCATACGCAGGCTTCACAATAAAATATGGGATACTTTATAATAATTTGACAAAAACCAAACATGAGAATTGAATATTTGTGGGACAGTAGGAAGCTGAAACAACCTTATGTGAAATGCAAGCCAGACAGTGAGTGTTGACATTTAAAATAACAGGAGAAGTCAATCAATTGAATCCCAAACACTACAGTGGGCAAGAGGTCTACCGATGGAATCATGGGCTAGAGTCCTCCGTATTGATACACATTCCTTCTTTTCCTTTTAGAATATAGGCTATACAATAATTGAAATTTCAAATACATTCATAATATCAGCAGCTAGAATCAACTCTTGTTCAATGATAGGCAAAGGCATGGACCTTTTTTATACCCTCATAAGTTCGCCAAGAAATGTAGGTATAGTTGTAGGTATACGTTTGAGATTTACACGTCCTAAAATGGGATAAATCTCAGGCTTCTTAGCAAGTTCAGTACGGTGGTCATAAAATGCACAAGTCTTCATGATATTAATGAAAGATACTTTATTTTGAGGAACTTTTAGCATAATATACTGCCTGTTTACCTCTGCATTATCCAGCTTAGATTTCAGAGTGTCAGCATCATCTTGATTATCCTCACTGTTGCTTTCATCAAAATGGAGACGTAGGAGCTTCATCTTGCCGGAGAAACGACATTTCGGACAACTTTTGGATCTGTGAGGAGAAATGAATGATGTCACTCCTATCAATGCCCAATGAGTGACATCAATAACAGAGACATTACAATTTACCTCATAGTATTAATTAATTATTTTAATAAGTCTTTAATTTTTATAAGTCACTGTGACTAATATTTAAAGGAAATTAAATTTGAAAAATTAGTAACCACAAGGGAAATTTTCTGGTGATAAGCCTAATTTGAGCCAAAAAACACTGATTAATTTACCATTACTAAAAAATTCGTGAATGATCACTTGTGAAGCCTTAGGTTAGAAACAGCACAGCAGAGGGTTCATACCGATATTTAGATAAAATCCATGACTGTCAATATAACTTTCCAAGACTCATATACAACAGGTTTAGCATGACTGAGAGACTAACCGTGCATATTCTATCATCTCCTACAGTTGATATATAGCAAACATGTGAATGCATAGCATTACAAAACTACTTGGCATACCTTTCAAACCACTGAGCAACACATGTGGTGTGGAAGATGTGACCACACGGTGTGGCCGACACTTCAATGTTGGGCAGGAAGACCTCCTCACATATAATGCAACTTGCAGGCATTATTATCACAAGAACCCTTTCAAAATCTTATCTTACATCTGCAGTCAAAAAAAAAGTTACTTTTTATTAAATAACAAAATAGGGATGGTTTTGAGCGTTTTTTTGTTAATAACTTCTTACCGTAAAACATTTCACAAACAAGTTTAGGATCATTTTATAGCTCTTTGTGAGGGCTATCAAATGGCATCTTCAAAAAAAATTTCATATGCTATTTGTAAGGTGCCAAACGCAAAATAAAACCGTCCCGATTTACCCCTGGGAACAGGGTAATCCGGGACACTTGCAATAAAAGTTAATTTAAAAACGTTTGAAGCATGCAGAGTGTACTCATCCATTACTAACAGTACTTTGAAGTCCTCCTCCTTCATTGTGGATGATGTAGATGTAAAATAAATGCCATTTTTTGTGATTTTTACTTGTTTTTCCTTTATTGATATGATATTACCATATTCATTAATTACCATATTATTGATGCGATATTACCGTATCCATGAACATGCCATTGAGCATTCACAACTACCTTGTCCATTGCAAGCTTCATATCAGCAGCCTTATAGCATTTCTTCTTTATCTGTAAGCTTACATGATGGCTTGTAATTTCACACCATTTTAATTGTGTTAAGTGAATTTACTATAAGAAAAGATTGTGAAAAACATACCTGAAACAGAAAATAATGTTTTAGTGACAACCATCATATGTTTTGGAGAAATAAATCATAGTTTAGGAAATTACTCTTCATTCTATGATGCCCGGTGCACAATTCTATATATAGCATTCTATGTACAATTTTGTGACGACCGATGATGCACTAATTTTTTGACAAGTGAATTTCTTTTCGCTGAGCGAGGTAAATGTAATCAAAATACTTTGTTATTAATCAATTTTTTTGTTAACTGGAGATATTGCTAACTGAGGTTCTACTGTAAATGCATTTTTAAGGTCCCTAATTACCCCGGGGGGTGTCCCTTATTACCCCGTCATGTGGAAATGGCTTCCATTCTTTTTGGAATGAGATTTGGAATTTTGGAAATTTCGTCAATTGTCTTTTCAAGCCGACACCTGGGTGCAACTTTTATGCAAGTAAAAGTTTTTAATATGGCAAATATTTTTTTGCTCTAGACCTTAGCAGAGTTACTTTTCTAAAATAGCACTTTTCACACTTTTTTCCAGCAATTTTTTTAGAGATAATAAATGTTTGATTTTTTGACTAGCTTTATACATAATAGATAGTAAAGATGTTGAAGTTTAGGCTACTATTTTTAGTTTTGCAATATTTTGATTAGTTTAGCTGTAAAACCATGAAATCAATTTGATGCAATCTTACTTTCTTATTTATAACCCACTTTTCACTTTATGTTTCTTTTTATAAAAACCCCGGGTTTTTTAAATTAAAAAGCCCAGCCCGGGTGGGTAGGTGGGCAGCTCCCTGGGCAGGTGCCCAGTGCAACCCTGGTTCAGTGCCCTCGAAGGTGGCAGTCGCTTGTTACGGCGTGGATTTGAAATAGAACAACGAAGCCAAGATGACACCAACCGCAGGTGCTCAGTCACAGCAGTCGTAACATATTTGAATAAGATAGGCCATGTACATGGAAATAGGAGTTTAAATAGATATCGTGGTTGTTACAGACATCTCAGCGAGCAACACAATTTTTCAAAAATGTTGCGTGAGCTCGGATTTCGTTTTGCATAAAATAAAAAAATTTTGATGGAGATGGAGAGCGAGTGTCTTTTGCTCATTGGGGCTTGAATGCTACTTTATTGTAATATCAGCAGGCATTTTTCTTGAAGCCTTCTTGAGGGGCTGGCAGGCATCAGTGTTGTGAGAGTGGCAGTCATGCTCATAGGGATAACAGTGTTGCAGTTATTCCCAGGTTTGCTAACTGGCCGTTTCTAACTCTGCTGACGGTTTTCTGACTATAGAATACTCTTTTATCGTTGTATAGATTTACTTTATCAGTAATTCAGTAATTGTTCAAGTCTCGCGATGGATTTGGTTGACTGAATTTCATATCTTTAGTTGGTGTCAACATTTCTTTTACGTTCTGTTTGGTCGATTTCTCTGAATAAGATTAGTAAATGCCCTCAATGTAATGATATCATAAGTTTTGAGATTGGTGCTAAATTTTGGTATGTTGTATATATCCAGAATATGGCTTGTTGATAAATCTGGGTCAATTTGAGTTGAATTTCGCTGCGTTAAGACCGATTACTTGATTTCGTTATGTTGCAGTTGAAATAAAATGTACCCCATACCTATGACGGCTGTTATTCCTCCAGTGAAACAAGGCGGCACTATCGTTCTCAACCACCAGATGGTCGGGAACGAGGTTGTGTCCAACCCGTTTAACCGAGCGGTTGTCCTCCTGCTGCGCTCACGACCAACACATTTGTCGCCGTCTGGATGCCTGCTGTAACCAAAGCCTTGTGCTAATACAGGGTCCTCGTTTCTTGATTGTGCTTTGTCGCTGAAATCTTGATTTTTTATTTGTAGCAGCTTGACCTGGCGTTGCCTGGTATAGACATTCTCTGGAGTTTGAGAATCTGGCTATTCCAAATCCTGCTACATCAAATCTCCAGAATTCCGTTGCTAATCTTCAAACTTGAGTAAATTTGAAGAGAAGCAGCAAAACAATCTTCAAACTAGAATGTGTTCGAAAATTAGCAGAACAATCGACGGAGAGTTGCCGCTTGACAAGTGACGGCGACAGAGGACGCGCAGCTTCTGCGCCTTCGTCAGGACCGCGACGTGCGGTTGCCAGGTTCACTTCATGACTGCTGACGCCTTCGTCAGGACCGCGACGTGCGGTTGCCAGGTTCACTTCATGACTGCTGACGCCTTCGTCAGGAACTGCCACTAATCGCGTGGTGAAGTTATTTTACCCCCAACTTCTGCTAATTAATTAGGCTGCAATGAACTTTTGTCCCTTTTAGTAGTAATTGCGTGGCAAGAAAGACACGGATGTAAACCCCCACCAAGACGCCGTTTAGTGCTGGTCCGTTTAATGAGGCTTTCATTGCTCACTATAACGTTTCCAACATTTGCGTTACTCCTATTCCAGTTTCTAATCTAAATAGGTTAAAAATAATATGATTTATTATTGATCAAAAATAGTTGAGCTGAAGAAATTTAATTCTTTTCTATGAGTGATCAAGGCACTTCTGAGGTAAATCTGCAGACATGTTTAACTCAATGTGTCGGGGTAGGCGTTAAATGAATTATTGGTTAGGTTTAAATCAAAGACACGGGTAACTTTGTCTGACATTTATTGATGCGGATTTCCAAGAAAGATTGATATGTATGAACCTCTTATAGAAGTGGGAAGAGAGTGACTCTTTACTCCAGACTCCTTGGAGAGCAACAGGAAGTTGCAAGACATGGTATAAAAGTCTTGTATTATGGTAGGAAAGCCTAACAAATGCAAATGAAATGAATTAAAAATATGTTAAGGAGCGCTTATCGCAACTGAGCATCGACGTTGAAAATAAATGTAGAGGAGCGGTAATAGCTTGACTTGATCGTCGTCTCAACGCATTACCGCTGAGAATATTTGGAATTTTATTCCCGAAATTATCGATGAGAAGTACAAGGAAACGTCAATTACTTTTCCGCGCGAAGACGTCCATTGCTTATCAGATTTCTAGTCAAAAATATTTGGTATAGTTTAAAGGTGTATCACCGAATTGCATGTAATTAAATGGCATATTAGTCGGATAGCGGCATTACATGATATTGGTATGAATAGTAGTTAACATCTGACCAGCGTTGTTTAGAAAAACGTACGTACAGCGACACAGATATAATCGAGCTGAAACTGAACGGTAACCTGTATACTTAATCAGTTGAGGACACGAGCCTTTATTCTATGAGCTTTTTCTCGTCGCATGTCGTCAATGTTCCTGATGACGATCCTCCTGGAAAAATCATCTGGGCTTGATCTCTTAAGTTCCTTAAAGGCGGTCTTGTTCTTTGGCAGCGATCACGAGCGCCGCTTTCGGGGGCATTCCTCCAATGGCCACCATTCTCGCTGGAGCTTTTAAAATGATTTAATGAGGAAGTATCACTGAGAAGTGTATATTCAAATTCAGAGATGCGGATTTTTTTTTTCAGTCGTAATGTATCCTGNCGTCAGGATACAAGTTCCTGGCAATGTTCTGCTTATAAAAGAGTCGACAAATGTTGAGCAAGAAACCCTAGTCTCGATCAGACTTGTATCAGTATTAAAAGGTTATTCCGATATTAATTTACTTGATATGCATATAATTAAATCTATAGAGTTGTTTACTCAGCATAGTATATTGCATAATTGAGGTAGTAATGTATTAATTCAGAAAATATTCTTCTAGAACAACAATGTAACTAAACACAGAGCCTGGTTCCCACTTTAACCAAAATGCTGCGAATATTTGCAAGACAGGAAAGAAAATGATGGCAGCAGGGAACTCAGGGACATTTGCATGTGCCGGAATGCACAGCGGGGCTTCGTACAATTGCCCAGCAGCCAGAAGCGGCACGTGGTTTTACTGCCGAGCGCTGCAGGCTCGTGCCTGTAGCGACAAGCAGAGCCTCTGTTGCACGCTGTCTTCTAATAGAAGAAGCAGTCAGTCAGACTTGCCGGTGCTTCGGGGGACCATCATCTTCATATCGGCTGCAAAATACTAATTTTCTTATACATCTATGAACTTTAACTGGATAAAGTTTATGGCCTTAGCTCTAAAAAAATGTATTGTTACGTTACGATGTTAGGTCTGTAGCATTGCAAACGGTACATGTATCTTCAAATGAAAGGCAATATAAGAAGACGTGGTACAACCAAGGTTAAAATAACCTTCAGCTAGCCTATCAAGTAGTAACCAACCTCCTTTATTTACATAATAAATAGCTGGAATTATAAGAGTTCAGTAAAGTAAAAGTAACGCAAGCTGCTTGACCTCAAAGTCGGTACACGGGTACCTGAGACCAAAAGGAAGTATTGGTTTTAAAGCTGCATTTTAATGTCAGAATACCGATGTGACTGCTGTATAATTAAAATTATATATGGTGAGTTTCCTCAAAACTATTTCGGGAATGAAAAATTCCATGAGCATAATATTAGTGTGGGAAAGTTGGAAAAAACCGGCAGAAGTGTCCCGTGGATGAGTTGCAATAATAATGCCCATAGTTGTGACTGTGACCAGATAGCAGCACCTCGGTGACTGTGACTCTTCTGCAGACAAATGAGCTTAACTTGAAATCTCTGCTCAAAAATGTCCTTCATGTTCCGAGGTTTATGTTTGAGGTAATGGTATCAATCCTCTGACAATCACCAATCAAGCCTACCATGCCGTCATCACCACCACGCTCCGGAATGGTAAGATGAGCCCGTGATGAAAGTGGTAGCACAGATACCAGAATTGCTGAGAAAATTGTAGTAAACTTACACCTCGGTCGTCAACGAAACCAGTGTTTATAAAGGAACGTTCTGACAAATTAACTTAAAAAATTAACGAAAGTAAGTTACATATCCTACGTGTCTTAAAATTTTATCTATTCAAACTTCAGAAACGATCCATTCACTCAATGGGCGAAGCAAATCCTCTTTCTTGAATTGCGAGGAAAACAAGAGCAACTGCCTGCACCAGATGAGATGAATACATGAGCTTCATTTAGCTCATGGTTCCTCATAAGATCTTCGGCATATGGTGAGGATCCTCATGAGGAATAAAAACAAGGAAAATTCGATGTGATTTTCTTCGTATCTCAGTTCAACGGCAATACATTAGTCAGAAAATACGCACCATCTCAGACTTGAAACTTGGTGTCACTCGCAAACCAACAAATGCTACCTGCTTGCACAATCCCACATATACATACATATTACTTAGATAATTTCATCCACATTACTGTTTTTGGTCTTATATGCTTGCTGTGAATTATAATCACTAACTAGTCAACACATTATTTTATAACCCGGGAAGGATCACAAGGAACTGACATCCATTTTCCAAATGCAAAAATTCTATTATATATTTAATTACTTTTCATTTCATTACTCCCATATCAACTAAGAACCAGACTGCACTGAATTTCGACCAAATTATTGTGGATAATGTTGAAGGGAAAATTTATATAATATCATTTATTCAAATATTATATTGGCGCTATATGATCAAAACTGCTTGAGGAAATTATGAAAAAAACTATGCCTCTAATACAGATAAAATCAGTCCAGAAAATAAATTGTTTTAACAAAGCTAAGCAAGCGTCAAAAATACTCACGTCAAACAACACGCATGCTGGCGATGAGAGTCCAACTCCTCGGTTTTTCCTCCCAGGAAATTTTGTGCTCTTTATTCTTCATAAACAAATTTGTGTGTTCTTTATTATTCTGCGGATATCACGCAGAATATTGTACGCACGCGCAGTTCAATGCCGCAAAGCACTTTTTAAATGGAACAAGATGAAGTGGATACGAATTTTACCAAACACCGAAACACGAACGAACTGCACTCACGGAGGCAAGATCTACAATGAGCCTAAGAGATCTGTCAGACGTCTAGGCCTACCCATCCGACACCCCCAGCGGTTGGCTGAAGGTATAGTATCTTCGGCAATAAAGAATAGGCCTGGATAGGCCTGTCGCCGATAATGAAGTGAACCTGACAACCGCACGTCGCGGTCCTGACGAAGTTGCAGAAGCTGCTGATGCTCGGCGCCCTGCAGACGTAAAGTTATGTCGTAAAGACCTTGTTTTACTGAACTATGTGGCTGTAACCTGCTTTTGCATAATACAAACAAAATAGAGCGGCTAAATTCAATTACGTCAGAGATGCCAGGCGTGACGCTGCGTGGGGTGAACAGAAAAACCAATCGAACACGTTCCTAAAGCGCGAATGTTTTAAGAAGTAGTAAGTTTTTTATCTAAAAAATGTTAATTAGGATAGCGACCTATGCAGGGCTGAATTTTTAGAAGTTGAAAAATAATCAAATATATATTTATGAAGGAAGAAGCACAGAGGACTCATCACGAGTATGAAGGAGTGATCCTATGAGTAAATGAGTATAAAGGGCTCATCAAATATGTATTCACTTTACAAATGCCGTTAAGTCAAGCCGACACAGCCTATTATAATACTGACAGTCATAACACAGCACCGCCTATATTTAGTATAGTCGGTCGACTGCTTGAATGTCTGCTCGAAGAGCTTATACGTATACGCGGAGACCCGCGAATAGTGACATCACAGAAGGTGACGTAAGAAAGACTATGACATCATGGGAATACGACCTGACACAGCAAAACATCACAACACAATGAGGATTATAAACTGAATCAATCTTATTATTATTAAATTCTCACCCAAGTTTATGTGCTCCCAAGTTAAACAAGAAAAAAGCCAAGCGAATGAATCGGCTACGATCCGCTTACCCTTGGTAGTGTTCATTTTGGGAAAGTCTTGATTATTATTTGACAAACATTGTTGATATTTTTCAAATAAAAAATTCTATTTTATTTTAACATTATCACCAGACGTTTATGCAGGCTAACTAGGTACATTTACAATTGTCCTGAACATGTCTTAATTGAGACTCATGACAAAATGAAAGAATACATTTGTGAGACGTTGACCACAAATCGTCGCTTGACAGGTGACGGAGAGTTGCCGCTTGACAGGTGACGGAGAGTTGCCGCTTGACAGGTGACGGAAAGTTGCCGCTTGACAGGTGACGGAGAGTTTCCGCTTGACAGGTGACGGAGAGTTGCCGCTTGACAGGTGACGGAGAGTTGCCGCTTGACAGGTGACGGAGAGTTGCCGCTTGACAGGTGACGGAG
>NW_025935661.1:0-610 GCF_000764305.2 Hyalella azteca | reverse complement strand
TCATGTGGGGTGCGTGTGGTGATCATGTGGGGTGCATGTGGTGAGCACGTGGGTGAGAGTGGTGATCATGTGGGGTGCGTGTGGTGATCATGTGGAGTGCGTGTGGTGAGCATGTGGGATGCGTGTGGTGAGCATGTGGGGTGCGTGTGGTGAGCATGTGGGGTGCGTGTGGTGAGCATGTGGGGTGCGTGTGGTGAGCATGTGGGGTGAGAAACCACAGTACATGAGCATTTGCTACTGAGCAACAATTGAGCACGCTGAGTGAGCAATCATTCAGCATGCGTGTTGAACATTGAGCAAACGGAGTGAGCAACCGTTCAGCATGCCAGGTAAGAATTCCTTTGAGCTTGCGGGTGAACAATCATTGAACACACGTGCTGAGCTGAGCAATCATAGAGCATGCGGAGTGAACAAGCATAGAATGTGCCGGACGTCCAAGGTTTTGACTGTCCTATGCAAACGAATTTTTAAAAAATTATCTCGAGGGCACTTTTTTAATCCGAAACAATCCAGAATAACTCATTTAATTCAAATTTTATGTTGTGTAACGCCAGGTATTCATGCCCATGTAGCCTTACCCTAATTAAACCACCGCAATTGAAGACCCCTG
>NW_025935660.1:0-911 GCF_000764305.2 Hyalella azteca | reverse complement strand
GCAAGATAATACAAGTTTTCAACAAAGAGTTGTGCTCAGGCTGGGAGGTGTGATATATTCATACCTGAAGTCTTAAAATCAATTATAAAAAAAAAAAATTGCAAATGACCACAATTTGAAAAAATGTCTAGGTACGCACTGCAGTGAGTTACAGAGAGTGCATTTTCTTGTCGACTGAAAACAGACACGGACAGACGGACGGACATGACAAGCACAATAGTGCATTTTTCCATAAAGGAGTAAATGCGCTAAAAAGCATTGCTACAGGTGCTGTAACTAATTTTGGAGAAGACATTGTTAGCATTAGGATTGAAATTAAAAAAGAGTTTGACATTTTACTGATTATGCTCCCAAATGGGGAGAAAGCACGGAATCATTAGGTTAAAATTTCATAACATTCATTCATTTGAATATAAATAATAGACCCAAGTTGTCATCCCAACAACTGAGCAGCTAAATAAATAAGTAAAAATTTTCTGCAATTAACTAGACTTTATGAGTTATGACAACTTTAATAACTACCATCATATACTAATCATTCATAGGTATCTTTAACTCAGATTCCTTGTCTCTGCCAAAAGCTGAACTAACCCAGTCAGCATCCAGCAATGCAAAAATGTACATGTACATGATACACATATATACTGTCAAACAGGGTAATAAGGGATGGGCAGGGTAAATTGGGACAGTCCTCTGACATTTTGTAGAACTATTTTAGCAGCTAAACTAATTGAAATATTGCAAAACTAAAAATAGTGATGTAAAGTCACCATTTTTCCTATCTTTGTAGCATAAATTATAAACTAATAAAGCCAGTTAAGAAATCATACATTTAGATGATTTACTACTACTACCTTTAAAAAAATCCCTGAAAAAGTGTAAAAAGTGAGATTTTGGAATTGGAGGAGTAG
>NW_025935659.1:0-24886 GCF_000764305.2 Hyalella azteca | reverse complement strand
ATTCATTGGCCTAAACCAAGGACACCTTGATTTCTACTCATGGATGAATAAATTTGGTGAGCTTGAGGCGTCCACGCGATTTATTCTTATTTAGACTCAGCGGAGCTATAATAAATTTTGATTTGATTTGTAACTAAAGTTTTAAAATATAAACAGATTATGACAGAGCTTTTGTATGGTCAAATTTTAATGAATTATTATACCGGAAATACATTTTTTATCTCGGTGCGCTCGCAGTGCTCATCTGCGTATGTCGGTATGACATCGCGCAATTTTTATACTAGGCTTGCAGAGCATAGAGGCAGGAGTTATAGAACAGGGAACATATATACTTGCGCATCCCCCTCATTCAGCCGTACGTATTCATGCCGAGCAGTGCAACGTCCCGGTGTCCAATAGTGATTTTAGAGTTTTAGCCTCCACAACCGGTGTTTCTGACCTACGAATTTTAGAATCATTATACATTTTCAAACAGAAGCCCAGTTTAAATGCCGCATTCAGTTCCTATCCTCTACAAATTGTAAATAGATAGTATCTTCTCCGCATGTTTTCTCATATTTATTTGTTTTATTTTCGATTTTAGTTCTAATGTCTTCAAGTTTAAGTGAATTATTGTTTGATTGTAAATTTTAGGCTACTAATTGTTTGTACCTGTGTTCTAGGTTTTGAACTGACGATGGAGCTGGACTCCGAAACGTTTTCTCTTATAAAAAATGGTGAACTTCTTGGCTATTTTCTTTACTCTAAAATTTCTGGTGAATTGGCGACTTAATTAAGCAGCCAAGTGATCTTAATTCCAAGTTTGTAACCCGTCATCGAGAGCGCCTGAAATGTGTTCACCACGGGTTTATGAGGCAAATACCTCCGGCACAGTTTTACTTCTCCTAATCCACTACAAGCCATCAGGCTTCATATGGTATTAGGCTTTATTTATTAAACCATTAAGCATAAAGAAAGTAATAGACAAACGCATCCTATGCATAACTACTGAAAACTCCAGTCTAAAGACGTGCCTCGACAGGCAATTGTATCTCAAACTCAACTATTCTCACTCCCAACTGCAAAAATCATACGAATTGAGCAGATCAGTTCAGTATCATTACTACGCGCAAGAAAACAAGAGGCTGTGAGTTTGTCCATGTATTTAGCGCCAACACGCTCTTTATAATAACAAAAAGTAAGCGAGTTATCGTTAAAGATATATCGCCTGCTTGATGTCTCCTTCGAATCTACAGTATGTAGTCTGTTTTTACTCCAATTTTGGCTGGTACAAATTATTTTATAGTTTTGAAAAATGGATACGCGTGATATTTCGGCAGGAGCGGCTCACTTTCTGTGTGCCTACAGCCAGCGAAGCGGACTCTATACTTATACTCTCCACCATTGATATGCTGCTGCTGTATAATCACGCACAAGGGGGTTTGAGGTCAAAGTTTTCACTCGAGCCATTTTTCCCAGGAGCTCACCCGTTAGAATCTCATGAAAATTGGCACAGACCCGTACCTGTCTCTTATACACATCTAGATGTGTATAAGAGACAGGAGCATAGAGGCAGGAGTTATAGAACAGGAAAAATAANAATCATTAGCGAAGCACATATCCTGTCTCTTATACACATCTAGATGTGTATAAGAGACCAGTTCAGTACCATGACTACGAGAACATAATAAGAGGTAGTTAATTTGTCAATGTATTTAATGCTAACTTACCCTGGAATAAAAAAATATCTAGGTTTATTATTATTGAAAATAGACATTGGTTGCTTGATATCTCCTTCCAGCCCACCCGATGTAGTAAAATTTTTAGTGCAACAATGCATGTATCCAAGAAGTTTTCTTCAGTACAAAAAAGTCATGAAAGACTTCTTTCATATTATTATTCAGCAACATGAATAACACCCGCATGTTCATGTGAGCAATAAAAATAAATGATGACATGAGATGAGGGTTTGAATTTTTATGAAAAGAGAAAACTTGGGTGTGAAATAATCGAGTACCTCTCTGGTTAAATTTCCTGGGTTGAATTTCCTGAAATACACATGCAAGTTAAATATATTTCTGTCCCGGCGTTAAAGCATGGGAATATGATATAATAATCAATATGTATCTGATGATTATTTCTGTTACTGATATTTAAACGATCAAAACGCTTGAGAAATAAAACGACATCAGTCCAGTGCTGAAATAATAATCATTAGCGAAGCAATTATCCTAATTCAGTTTGTGCTTCTTCATGACCAGAAAATAAGAATATCACCTGCTTCTTGGATACGGCGCCTCGTGACGTAATGGGAGATGGCACTAGCGATGCCTACTTTTTTATAGTCGAATGCTTTCAATGCCAGATGAAATTTACAAATTACTGATCATGGACTGCAGAAAAAGCAACTTTTTCTGTGCCAATGACAAGAAGCAGAGGAGTCATGCAGCGTGCGAATATGCAATGATTAATCAGAATTTACCCACGTATTCAGTAGATTTAACTAAGTGAAAAGAATAACTGATAATTACTGACGGGTTCGATATCGTGGCAAGTAACTTTAACCTAAGCTAAACTATTCCTGCATCTCACAGAGGCTGCTCAAGCAAACATAACAGCCGTCGGCCACAGTTCTAACTCCTAAAAATGCCTTGTAGCAAATGCTTTGTATAAACATGCTCAGCTAATGTCAGCCACGGAGCTAGGAAGTCACAGACCGCGCTAGAAACGTCGTAAGTCATACCAGTGCCGCGACGGCTTGAAGCCAATGGCACATAACGTGGGCTTGTAGCTACTGATCCAGCAAATACAAATGAGTTAGCCTGCATTTTAAAATTAAATATAATACAGATAGTAAGTCCTGTTTTATGAAGTTCACTGGCATTTCCCACTATTTAGTCAAATAGATGGGGATAGCTCAATTGTGTGGCAGCTCTCCCGAAACACAAATCTCTGGATGAATGAATACTTGAGTTATAGATAAAAGTCGCATTCATGATGCACTGTAATGCTATTTGTGTTCAGTTGTCATGCATTTATTACAATTCGATAACTCTATACGTAGATTGAAAGCTAAATTCAGGTATCTGATTACTTATTCCTTCTTATAACTCGAGTAAAGCAGCCATGAGAGTTTACTACAAGTAAATAACCAGTGCCAGTACTGTTTTTTTGGTCGATAATACGACTTGCAATACTCATTTAGAATTCGGAATAATATACATCAACTGCAAATTTCTCTTAGATCAGAGATTGTCCGACCGAGCTGCATAATTAACAGTAGATATGTAAATGAATAAGTTAATTCGAAATCACTATTTTTACATCAATTTTGGTCTGAACGAATAATAAAATGAGATAAAAAACTAATTTTTACCACAATTTCGATAATATTTTTCATTATTAATGATAATATATGGGATAATGAGATCATGAATAGATGATCAGGAAGATGGGTGACAAAATTAAAATTAACTGATAATCTATATATCAACGTGCGTCAAATATGATTCGCGGGGCTAACTAACGACATATCTATACATGGTCGCTGCACGATAAATTGTTCAATAGTGGAGGAATAAAGAAACAATGTTGCTTCATTTCTGACGGTTGAGAGCACAGTTTTGTACCGACAAACGGGTTATAAGCAATTACGATAGAAAAATCATAGAAACGTTTTTTTGGATCAATAAGCGCGTTCCAGCAATGGCTTGGAAATCGATTTTGTCATCGCCATCATCAAAATTAATCATGTCATGCGGGGCTCCTCTTCCAGGTGCTGCAAATTTTACCATCATTTGCTCATTAAATTGAACAGAATCAGAATTCCTTCGTGCTCAGTAAAGATTAATCGTCTATTAATATTAATATTCTTTCCACATGATTTGAAATCAGGTCACCATTCTCCAAGCCTCAATTTATACCTCCATTGTAGTTATAACCATGAAGCAATAATTACATTATACAGTCAGTTTGGATAGGTCTTCTCGACGGATCAGTTTTCAGGTGCATGCATAACTAATGGCGTGCTGTGGTTGGCAGTACATAACTAATGGCGTGCAGTGGTTGGCTATGCATAACTAATGGCGTGCTGTGGTTGGCAGTTGACCGCGCTAGAAACATCGCAAGCCGTACCAGTGCCGCGACGGCGGACGGCTTGAAGCCAAGGCGCTGAGCGCTCTGAGCCTGCAGGCTGCAGCCACTGCTGCGCAGCATATATAAATCAATTAGCTTGCATTTCGGAATGAAAAATAGCAAATACTTTGTAAGGACATTTTTATGAAAGAAATATATTTGTATTTCCACTATTTAGTCAGAAATTGACTAGAATAGCTCATGTGGCAGTTCTCCCGCAACCAACCCCGAGTTGGGGGACTACTTAAGTTATAGATGAAATTTGTATGTTATTGGCAATTATATTATAGATTTCAGTAATTGTGCATATGAAAGTTCAAGTTGTCAACTAAGTATTGATGATAAAAATTCTGATGTAAATGAAATAATTTAACTAATCCCTGCAGATCAGTTGATTATAAGGGGTAAGGAATGTAAAAGCCCTTGGATGGCATGGCAATGCTTAGAAGCGCTAAGTAGATCACTTGAGATCTAAGTGTTTAGCGAATGTCTGCTCATGCTGAACGCCTTCAAGTAAAACAGCGTAAGATTCGGCCACCTGACTGCAACAGCTCTGTACCGTCTTTTATCCCATATTAGAATCAAACAAAGCAACCCCACATGTACTTCGAAATGAGAATTGTAGACCATGCTACATTGAAGACAATAATTATGTAAAGGAATGTTTTAATTTAAACAACTCTACACGCTCTAGTCACAGGGCTACTAACAACTACGCCACGCCTGAACAAAAGGTAATACAACCAGCAATTTGCGCTACTGCTTATATTTACATAAATAATACATCTTATACTTTATATTAATTATTAAGTACCGAGGTCAATATTATATATTCGTTACTACTGAGCATTCAAGTCTAGATCTGAAGTTCAAACTATAATTTTGGCATCAACTAAACTATTCTTACATGTCAACAAAGCACCAAAACAGACAAAAACTAATTACATGACACACACTCCAGTAATCTATATCAGATTACTGCAAGTTATGGGAGTCATTACTTTTATCTATGATAATTCACTGACCTTTAAATTATCTTATTCCGTGCAACGCTGTTGGCCATCTTCGCCACACATTTTTCGGGTTTGGTATTTATGAATGACAATTACTCGAAATGTTTGTTAAACATTCTTCTCATGCTCGCGTAACAACGATTTTTAAATATTATTCTTTATATAATTACTGAGCCTAGCCTATTTCTGAGGATATTCAACTGTGTTGTAATTTCGTGACTGCAAATGCTAGGAATAGTTTAGTTTGCAGTACAATTATTTGCGATGCTTAGTAAATAAACAAAGTCCTCACTAGTTATATTGCAATTTTCTGCTCTCGATTATTCATACGTCTAGTAACAATGCAACTAGACAAGTAGCAATGTAACTACGTAGCCATCTGCTCAATTGATGGTAGGTAAATATTGGAAAAAACAGCCCTGTCTCTGCCCGGCTTAGCAACACCAGGATGCGTAGGACAACGCAAACACAATGAAAGCATCGCTATGGTAATATTTAATCTCACTTATTTCTTTGAGTGTATCGTTCAATGAATTTAGAAGACGAAGGCGGGTACGTAACCTCGACGTTCGTGGACCGCGCCACGAGTATAACTTTATGTCTCGAATTCGTCTTGCAGGATTAGGTAAAACATAATTTAATTCTAGATAACTGCACAGTACATGAGATAATTTTTTTTTCTAACCAGCGTTTCTGACGAATAGTTTTATTAAATTTGGAGGTATTAGTCTGTTTTTGAACGATAGAATTTCTGGTATATTTCTGGTATTTTGAGCTAGGCAATCTGGTATTCTCGCCAAGAAAAAACCTGGCAACACTGGTTGCCGATATAGGGCAGCAGCGATGTCCAAACTTTGCCATGTAAATCACTTCAAGTTTCGTCGCCAGATGTTGTGAGATCCCGAAGCTCGTAGGCAGGCATTACTGAGGGTTAGGCTTCATTATCCCGCTAAGGTAAGGCTTCATTACTACAAGCCTACAAGCGTTATTAACGATGTCGCTGCGATGCTGATTATAACCTGTATGCTATTTAGAGCACGAAATCAAGCTAAACAAACCTGTTGCACGGCAGTGAAAACCTTTGGAAAAATATTGCCAAAAATGCAAAAACGAACCTGAAATCCATTTTTTGTACGCTATTTCGAAGTGTAAGATAAAAAATAGTATTTCTCAATATAACGTAAACCTATGCCCCGATGACACAAGGTTTACTTACATTTCAAATTGCGCCATAGTAACCTAAGACGCCTCGCAGCGCTAGGTTTCAAAAATATTTCGATATTTCAGAAATTATTAATATGAAGATAATATCGACGAAGCTTCATATGCATAATTGCTGAATACTTTGGCAAGCGAGGAGCTTCCACAGGTAATTGTATCCCAGACTAAACTATTCTTGCCCCTTCCCCCGCCGTCACAAACACTATATTACGCATATCAGTTCAGTACCATGACTACGAGTACATAATAAAAGGCAGTGAGTTTGTCAATGTATTTAACTCTAACCTACTCAGGAATCTAAAAAATATCTAGTTATTATTGAAAATAGATATTGGTTGCTAGATATCTCCTTCCAGCCCACCCGATGTAGTAAAATTTTAGTGCAACAGTGCATGTATCCAATAAGTTTTCTTTAGTACAAAAAGTCATTAAAGACTTCTTTCATATTATTATTCAGCATCATGAATAACACACGCATGTTCAAGTGAGCAATAAAAATAAATTATGACATGCAATGAGGGTTTGAATTTTTATGAAAAGAGAAAACTAGGGTGTAAAATAATCGAGTACCTCTCATGTTGTGGTTCCCTCAGTGGCGAGTACCTCAGTGGCTGGGCAGGGTGGCCCAGTGGTTACAGTTCAGAGTATCAGGATTGGAGCAGAGAGGCGCGGGTTCGATCCCAGCTCTGTGCGCCAGTTTCTGGTCAGAATCGGCAAGGAGGCCGGGCGGTTAAGCACAGCAGAATTGTAGCAGTGCGTTGCGAGTTCGAGACCTCAAAATACTGTGAATGTTCTGCGATGTTAAGAATCGGCGACAGGCCTACGGCCTGATAAACTCTGAAACCGCTATTATTAATATTATTATTATTATTATTATGTTAAATTTCCTGGGTTGAATTTCCTAAAATACACATAAAAGTTAAATATATATCTGTCCCGGCGTTAAAGTATGGGATATGATATAGTATAATACTCAATATGTAGTTGAGGATTATTTCTGTTACTGATATTTAAACGATCAAAACACTCGAGAAATAAAACGACATCAGTCAAGTGCTGAAATAAATAATAATCATTAGCGAAGCAAATATCCTATTTCAGTTTGTGCTTCTTCATGACCGGAAGATAAGAATATCAGCGGCTTCTTGGATACGGCGCCTCGTGACATAATTTATTAATGGGAGATAGCACTAGCGATACCTACTTTATTATAGTCGAATAGAAGGATCTTGAAAGAGATTAGATGGCTTGGTAATGGATGGAGGCGCAATGTATAAGTTCCTTAAAATGTTATGGTACTAAGCGCTTCTGTGCACAGATTTAACGGTGCTAAGCGAGCGACTGTATAAGCCGAACGCTGTCCAATACAACAGCACTTGAGTAGGTCACAATATTGCGCCTACTTCGTACAATCTTTTCTCGCATTTCGGAATAATTTTTGGCACCAGTTAAATGGCTTAGGAATCGCTGACATATTGCAATTAGTCCAGAACTTAAATAATAATCATTAGCGGAACAAATATCCTATTTCGGTTTGTGCTTCTTCATGACCGGAAGATAAGAATATCAGCGGCTTCTTGGATACGGCGCCTCGTGACATAATTTATTAATGGGAGATAGCACTAGCGATGCCTACTTCATTATAGTCGAATGCTTTAATGTCAGCTAAAATCTAATCAGCTCTAATCTAATCTAATCTGTCAGCTAAAATTACTGATCATGGACTGCAGAATCGGCGTCTTTTTCTGCGCCAATAACAAGTAGTAGGGGAGTCATGAAGCGAGTAAATCTACAATTATTCATCAGAATTTACCAGCGCATCCGGTAGATTCAACTAACTAACTGAGAAGAATTACTGAAAATTACTGACAGAGTCGATATCGTGACGAGCAANTATACACATCTAGATGTGTATAAGAGACAGCGAGAGTTCTGATGTTGCAAAAATTTGGGTGTACTTACGCAAAACGTATATTTTTGTACGTAAGTATAGAAAAATGTCAAGTTTCGATGAATCGGTCCCAGAACAAAATGAAAACTTACTGGGAACAATAATTATTTGACATTTTGTTAACAAAAATGTTTTTTTTTGGACGAACATGGTCATAAATCAAATATTGAAATTACTGGGTAACTGAATCAAAATTCTATAGTCAATAATTCCTCATCACTCGTGGAATATGATTCGCAGTGGTAACTAACAGAATATATATACATACATATTAGCTGCAACATAAATTGTTCACTCATTTATGATTGATAAAACGATGTTGCTTCATTTCCGACGGTTGAGCGCAGAGTAGTGTACCGACAAACGGGTTAAAAAACTATGATCGGAATATCATAGAAATGTCTTTTTGGATTGTTAAGCGCGCTCCAGCATGCAATGGCTTAGGAGTCGATTTTGTCATCGCAATCATCAATATTAATCATGTCATGCGGAGCGCCTCTCCCAGGCGCTGCAAATTTTACCATCATTTGGGTCTTAAATTGAACGAATCCGAATTCCTTCGTACTCAGTAAATTTAAATCCTCTATTAATATTCTTCACCAGAACAGATATTGAAATCATGTCACCATTCTTCAAGCCTCTTGATACCTCTATTGTAGTCAGTACCTTGAAGCAATAATTGCATTATACAGTCAGTTTGGATAGGTCTTCTCGCTGGACCAGTTTTCATGTCTCCAGGAAACACGTCACGAACATCATCCGAAGCTACTCATTCCTAGCTTCGAATCTAACTGAATTTTTCAGTAACAATGTACGTGTAATCGCAATTTCATAGAGATACCTTCTGTTACCTTAATTGTTGTTCCGACATTTAGTTGCCTTTTTTTAGTACCGCGGTTGACTTGATAGTTCACACCCTGCATTCTGTTCACATCTGCCTTAGGAGCGAATTATTTCGGTGTTAGTTTCGCGCTCCTACTCATTTGTTCATCAATTATAGTCTGGATTAGTCGAGCTAATATTTTGAATAAAATATTTATATTATAAAACTCTCTTTGCCAATATGTTGCTTCGAATTGTTCAAATTATTAGATAATAAAAATTTAAACGGAAAGAAAATTCAACAAAAATTCATATCATTATAGAAGACATTGCCTAGTAGGCTAGTTCTACTTGAACCCCAAATTTGTGTCGATTCTCATGGCTTGCGACTGGTACGACACGCTCGATTTTTCGACTTAGGATATTTACTTTTTTATCTCTGAATATTTTTATTGAAATATTAAACTGTTATACAAGATTTTTTACGAATGCGGAATGTTGAGGAAAAAATGCTTCTATATGTTTGCGGAATGTTGAATAAAGAGTCAATAGTTGAAGCAATTGACATCCTGCTATACGCGTTAATTCTACAGTGATGGAAACTTAGGATACATAAGTCGGCCTATGAATTCATGCTAATGTAGAGGTCGTCTTTAGTTTGGATGTCCAACTACAAGGTTGTGCTCAAATATTGTTATTAGGTTATATTGGAATAATATTTTGTTATAACAGGTGACAAACCTGCCAATTTTGATGCAGCTCTCAGATTACCTATTATTACATGATTATATATAAGAAATTATTATACATTAACCTGGGAGAAGAAGGGCTTGCAAAGAATGAATACTATATAGACATCGGGTCAAATGCTCGCGGTGTGAGAGGAACTTTGCAATAAGGGTTTTTATGTTTTTTTGGCAAACAAACATTTAAAACAAATTATGTTTAATGTTAAACTAATGTTTAAACATCGAATGCTTCTTCATGACCGAGCGATTGAAGTGTCCGCGGCTGTCGGACAAAGGCGCCTCGTCAAGCGGCTGTTGCTGATATAGGGCAGCAGCGATGCCCAAACATTGTCATGTAAATCAATTCGAGTTTTGTGGCCAGATATTGTGGGGCCCGAAACTCGCAAGCAGGCATTCACGCGGGTACGTACACGCTTCACAGCGCAGTGTAAAAAAATTTTTTTCTAAAATTCATTATTTCATATTACTTACTTGGTTACTTGGTTAAGATGAGGCGCGTCACCGTCTTGAGTATTGGCGCCCCCAATCCGCATTCTTCAAGGTGCATTAGATGTTTCAACCCGCCATCTTCTCCTTCACGTTCCCATATACTGAAGATTGCACTTTTGGATTCGATTCTCATTGACTATTTTCGCATTTACTATGAAGATGAATCATTCAAAGTCACTCAAAATTTTGTTTGATGAAGTAAAATAAAAGCTTCTAAGATCATTTCTTTAATTAAGTCCCTGTGGTGATGTAATCTAGCAGAGGTTTTCATCTCACGAGTTATAATATTCAATTCAGTTAGTTAATGGTGACATCGATGAAAAAAAATAAAGAAACGATGCCGGCCGATGACGCCGCAGCGACGGCCATTGAGTTGCTCGCTCAACAGCGCCGCATAATGCGAGTGACCGCGCGAGTCCCGCACTCATGGATGAGCAACTTGCCGCACAATAATTTAACCTGAATAAACTTGAGTGGTTAACTGTATTTGGCATGCTTTTCAATGATAAAATACGCCAGGTTGTCTTTATTATGAAGATATACTTCGCCATTTTTCATTTATAACGTTTCGGATCCCATCATCTGTTCAAAATCTGAAAAAAATGCAAGTGTATAAATGTCTTGATCATTTATTGGGAATAGGTGTTTCTTTCTATTATGAATCGAATTTTTATTCGTGTACAAGTGATGTAAATGGTATTCAAAACATTTTCAGTGCAGATATGATGAATTTAGTAGTTTTTTCAAAACTCCTGGGTAACTTGCGATGTCAGCAAACTAAAATTTCTAAGAATAAACGAATATAACAATTATCAATTATAGAAAGAAAAGTCGCTAGCAAGATTGTCAACGCGGACAACGCTCCCAGCAGTGACAGGATCGCACCATCAGCATCGTCGCCACTAATGCTATTGTGCGAGAATATATTTTATTGCCAGCTACTTTACTGTAATACATTTGACTGTTATATATGCGATATGTCAGCAATTCCTGAACAAAAAATGAGAATAATAGCTCTAACTATGATATTTGCCACGAACGTCACTTTGGTTCTCGGCGTCAGTCAACACACTTGTATATAATGGCTACGAAGACAACTTGAATAATTCAAAACATTTTCACTTGAAGGACAGTGAGTTGAGAGATTTAGTGAACTCTCATCTCTCTTTTGCTCATCAATATTATGTATTGTTCGCTGAACAAATTTTGGAAAACCAGAATAGTCACAATAACCGCATCGACTTGATTGATATTGGCAAATGAGTTTTCGGTAATGCAATGGAGCAATGACCCGGAAAAAAAATAACTCAGTACTCGCAGTGAGTGACAGAGAGCGCATTTTCTCGTCGACGAAAACGTGGTCACGGACGGACAGACGGACAGACAGACAGACAGACAGATAGACAGACAGACAGACGGACATGGCGAGCACAATAGTTCATTTTTTTCCATAAATGAGAAAATGTGCTAAAAATAATCGTGAGCTTGAAAAAATCAATTCACATTAAATGAACCTACAAGGCATTTCAAAGTCACATGCATGTAGGCAGCAATCATCCAAGCATTCAAGGATATATGTTTATAAGTATGTCATGCATGAAGTAGAATGGTTAAATAATGTAATCAGTAGACATGGACACAAGTCGAAGGGTAACATTTCGCATAGAGGAAGATAATATTAGTGCAATGAATGTAAGCTCTATTAAATATGGATATCCTAAGTTCGCTCTGTGTATCGTGATTATATGAGGACGGAGTCGTGTTTTAACATTGGGAAACTGGTGTGAAAGCATTAATTTGTGCGATTCCTAAATTTGTCTGTATGTACGTAGCAGAGTTGAACTTATATATTTAAAGTTGTCCATTTTGCCTGTACAAAGAAATATTGTAGGGCGCTGACATTTGAAAGGTTGATGGAATTGCACGAATTGAATATAGGAAATTCTTGCTCTTCAGATTATTGGAGAAGATTCCATGAATGACTCTATGGGCAGAACTGCCTTATGTCNATTATATTCAACTGTGTTGCAAATTCGCGACTGCGAATGGTTAGAATATTTTAGTTTGCAACTAGATTATTCACGATGTTCAACACCGTTTTCAGTAGTTATTTATGTTTGCCTTCGCTTAAAATGTCTGCAAATTCGCAATAATGTAATTACGTAGCCATCTGCTTAATGCTGCTGGGTATATAATCGAGAACAGCCCTGCCTCTGCCCGGCTTAGCAACGCCAGGATGCGTAGGACAGCGCAGACGCAATGAAAGCATCGCTATGGTGATATTTAATCTCACTTATTTCTCTGAGTGTATCGTTCAATTAATTTAGAAGACGAAGGCGGGTACGTAACCTCGACGTTCGTGGACCCCGCCTTGAGTATAACTTTATGCCTCGAATTCGTCTTGCAGGATTAAGTAAAATATAATTTAATTCTGCGGTATCGGCTTTTATTAGACCATATTGACTTTTATTCGATTCTTATACCCAAACTTTGCCTTCTAAATCAATTCCAGTTTCGTCGCCAGATATTGTGAGATCCCGAAGCTCGTAGGCAGGCATTACTGAGGGTAAGGCTTCATTATCCCGCTAAGGTAAGGCTTCATTACTACAAACCTACAAGCGTTATTAACGATGTCGCTGCGATGCTGATTATAACCTGTATGCTATTTAGCGCACGAAATCAAGCTAAACAAACCAGTCGCACCGCAGTGAAAACATTTTGAAAAATATTGCCAAAAATGCAAGAACGAACCTGAAAGTAATTTTTTGTACGCTAGTTCGAAGTGTAGGACAGAAAACGGCATTTCTGAATATAAAAGTAGTCCTATGCTCCGATGACCTAAATTTCAATTTTCTAAATTTCCGCCATACTAACCCAAGACGCTTTGCAGCGCTAGGTTTCAAAAATATTAAAGAAGTGCAATTCAGAAGAAGCCAATTTCAGTGATCGACGTTGTTTCATATGCATGATTACTGAATACTTTGGCAAGCGAGGAGCTCCTACAGGAAATTGTATCCCAGACTAAACTATTCTCACCCTCACCCCGCCCGCAACAAACACTATATTACGCATATCAGTTCCGNTTTGCCTTCTAAATCAATTCGAGTTTCGTCGCCAGATATTGTGAGATCCCGAAGCTCGTAGGCAGACATTACTGAGGGTTAGGCTTCATTATCCCGCTAAGGTAAGGCTTCATTACTACAAGCCTACAAGCGTTATTAACGATGTCGCTGCGATGCTGATTATAACCTGTATGCTATTTAGCGCACGAAATCAAGCTAAACAAACCAGTCGCACCGCAGTGAAAAAATTTTGAAAAATATTGCCAAAAATGCAAGAACGAACCTGAAAGTAATTTTTTGTACGCTAGTTCGAAGTGTAGGACAGAAAACGGCATTTCCGAATATCAAAGTAGTCCTATGCTCCGATGACCTAAATTTCAATTTTCTAAATTTCCGCCATACTAACCCAAGACGCTTCGCAGCGCTAGTTTTCAAAAATATTAAAGAAGTGCAATTCAGAAGAAGCCAATTTCAGTGATCGACGGACGTTGCTTCATATGCATAATTACTGAATACTTTGGCAAGCGAGGAGCTCCTACAGGAAATTGTATCCCAGACTAAACTATTCTCACCCCTCTCCCCGCCCGCAACAAACACTATATTACCCATGTCAGTTCAGTACCATGACTACGAGTACATAATAAAAGGTGGTTAGTTTGTCAATGTATTTAACGTTAACTTACTCTGGAATTAAAATAAATCTAGTTATTATTAAAAATAGATATTGGTTGCTTGATGTCTCCTTCCAGCCCACCCGATGTAGTAAAATTTTTAGTGCAACAATGCATGTATCCAATAAGTTTTCTTCAGTACAAAAATATACGTTTAAAAATTACTTTTTAAAGACAACACTTCCAAAGAATCCAGTGTCTCCAATCTTACAGATGTACAATGAATTTCTCATTTAATTTTCGAATATAATTTTTCAAAATTATTTATTCTATTATTGATTCATGCATTGCCTCTGACTTCACACAAGTGTGCAAAATTTCAGATCAATTAGACAGGTAAAAGTGTGTCAAATTTCAGTTATAAAATTTGTAGCTGACAAAATTACATTTTCAATTTTTTTAATATTGAAAATTTTTTTTAATTTTTAAAATCATTTATTTTGACATTTGATTTATGCATTGTCTCCAACTTTACACAAGTGTGCAAAATTTCAGATCGATAGGATAAGTAGAAGTGTATTAAATTTTTATTACAAGATTTATAGCAGACAGACAGACAGACAAACAAACAAACAAACAAACAAACATGAAGTGAAGTTAAAGAGAAGTGTTGTACAAAGTCATGAAAGACTTCTTTCATATTATTATTCAGCAACATGAATAACACCCGCATGTTCAAGTGAGCAATAAAAATAAATGATGACATGCGATGAGGGTTTGAATTTTTAATGAAAAGAGAAAACTTGGGTGTAAAATAATCGAGCACCTCTCTGGTTAAATTTCCTGGGTTGAATTTCCTAAATACACATGAAAGGTAAATATATATCTGTCCCGGCGTTAAAGCATGGGAATATGATATAATAAAATAATCNCAATTTGTAGTTGATGATTATTACTGTTACCGGTAATTAAACGATGAAAACGCTCGAGAAGTAAAAAGATATCAGTCCAGTACTGAAATAATAATCATTAGCGAAACAAATATCCTATTTCGGTTTGTGCTTCTTCATGACCGGAAGATAAGAATATCAGCGGCTTCTTGGATACGGCGCCTCGTGACGTAATTTAATAATGGCAGATAGCGCCTTTATTAAATATAGTTGAGAATATAATTAGTAAATATTATTAGTACGCTTCAGAAGGTGACTTAATGTATATTCAATTCGGAAAATTAATTTCCATTCTATCAATAGAAATTCTTTTTTATTCAAATGCCGTACTCAAATCTCACTGCCTTCTGTGGGCTCGAAGATATGTAGGAGATTGCTTACTACTGAAAACTCGCTGACCTTTTTTATAACAATTACAGAATGAGTGATTGTTAAGGGGACCGTCTCGCACAAATAATAAATCGTATACCTTTGGGCGGATCATTCTGAAATTCGGTACACATATGTAAAATGTAAAACAAAATTGTTTTTGTTCGTGTAAATTTTTCGAAAAAAACGAAAGAAAACGTGAAATTAATAGAAAACGAAGAAATAAAGGGGTACTTTCGAAATCTATCTCCTCCTACAGTATATATGCTACAAGGTCGAGACACATGTCATTCGATCCGTAAAGACCATATCTAGCGTTCACGTGTTCAGTTTTTTCAATTTCGAATTTGTTCCTGATGGAGGGGGATTTAAAGAAAAAAAAATTATATGTTATCTCTAACTGGAAAATAAATTGATCGAGCAACGAGTTTTTCTATTGATATAGAAAAGTTTTTTGTAGAAGGTGGCGACACACCTTCTCTTTCATGGCACCTTGAAGCAAATCCGTTCAGTATGAAAGGCCTCAGGATTAGTCCACTTGCGCAGAATTTGAGTTTTGCGTTTGAGTCCGCTAGCGAGTTTGCGGTGTGTTCTGGGATGTCAATTTGGTGAAAACCAGCGTTATTTATCATGAAGGTATAGGCAATAACCCGGTCTGAAATAGAATTTAATTATTCTGCCCCAGTTAGTGTGTGTAACTTCATCAATAGCGTGCAGTCACTGTAACAAATGAACCAAGAATTTAAAGATGATGTCGGACCGCATCATTTGAAGAAATGCGTATTTTGCTCATGTATAAAATATTGTTCTTAGTGTACGGCAAGTTGTAAGAAATAACATCAGATGGCTTAGAGTGACATGAAAAATACACAAAAAAATAATTTTAAAAATAGATTGAACTTGTCAAATACCAGACCTAAGCCAGGAAGCTGAAGATTATATCAGTTTCATCAATAAAAACAATCCGTTGTAATAGAATCTCTATTGACGTAGAGGTTATCGGATGACCAAATCAACGACTTCTTTCATCAAAAAGATTGTTGGATACTGAAAAGTTCCCGTGTCACACACAAGCTGTGTATTTTATGACCGAGCGATTGAAGTGTCCGCGGCTGTCGGACAAGGGCGCCTCATCAAGCGGCGGTTGCCGAGGGCAGCAGCGATGCCCAAGCTTTGCCTAATAAATCAATTCAAGTTTTGTGACCCGTCATCGTGAGCGCCCGAAGTGTGTCTACCGGACTAGGAGGCATAGACCACCATACATAGTACATACACCTATCCTTTTATCACCTCTTATGATACGATGAATCAGCTTGGATTCATTTCAAATCATTATATATAATAATATTTTTTAATTTATTCCGTCAATTTTTTGAGAGCAATTGATTTAACCATTTTTATTTTATTTTTATTTAAGGTATGAGAATTATTTCCAGTTATATTTGTGCTTCTGTAATTGTCACGTAAAACGTATTAAACAAGGAACTCCTCCAAATTAACCTCGTGATGTCGGTGATGATAATATGGCAGAGTCTGGTTTGTTGCCGATTGTTGAAATATTTGCTACTAATTCCCATGAGACCGAGAAACGTTTTTAATTTAGCGAAGAATCATTATTAGCGAAGTTGTTTCGCTAATAATGATTCTTGTTTGATTTCGTTTGATTTTTCGCTCTAGATTATTCCGCCGTCTCGCAATAATGTAATTACGTAGCCATCTGCTTAAATGCTGCTGGGTATATAATCGAGAACAGCCCTGCCTCTGCCCGGCTTAGCAACGCCAGGATGCGTAGGACAGCGCAGACGCAATGAAAGCATCGCTATGGTAATATTTAATCTCACTTAATTCTTTGAGTGTATCGTTCAATGAATTTAGAAGACGAAGGCGGGTACGTAACCTCGACGTCCGTGTACCGTGCAATGAGTATAACTTTATGCCTCGAATTCGTCTTGCAGGATTGCGTAAAAAATAATTTAATTCTGCGGTGTCTGCTTTTATTAGACCATATTCACTATTATACGATTCTTAACGACCCGGCCACCTTATCGATTTCCTCCTAAACTTTCACGAGCACATGCAAGTTTCGAACCCCCAACTCGTTGCTCCAATCTTCATCACCTGAAACTGCTCGGCAAAAACGAGCTATTATTGATCTAAACGTACAAAAAACTCATTATTCTTTTATGAGTCATTGACCGCTTTGCTTGCAATTTTCCAGTAATGGTTTTCGTAACCCTAAAAACAAATATAGTGTGCGAAATATGTTACAAAATCACTCGTTGGCATCCCTGAGGCTCGTTGCCACGTGTGCGACGATGCGTTTGTTAAAGTACTATAAGTACGGCTGGACGAACCTGGGTGACCCCAGCAACACATTCGTAGCTTCGAATTAAACTGAAATTTTCAGTAACAATGTACGTGTAATCGCAATTTCACAGAGATGCCTTCTGTTACCTTGTTGTTCCGACCTTTAGTTGCTTTTTTAGTACCGCGGTTGACTTGATAGTTCACACCCTGCATTCTGTTCCTACCTGCCTTGGGAGCGAATTATTTCGGTGTTAGTTTCGCGCTCCTACTCATTTGTTTGTAAATTATAGTCTGAAGAAGTCAAGCTAACATTTTGAATCAAAATATGTAGATTATTAAATTCTTTGTCAATATGTTGCTTGGAATTGTTCAAATTATTAGACAATAAAAATTTAAAAGGAAAGAAAATTCCACGAAAATTCATACCATTATAGAAAAAGTTTCGAGGTAGGCTGTGTCTACCTGAATAAAAAGTTAAGAGCATTGAAGCCACTTGAGCAGAAACTCGGGAGAAAACAGGTTTCCTGACCTTGCATAAATTGCCGTTAATCGCCAACGAAAAACGGCGTCCACTTTACAGTCAGAAGCCACGGCGTGTCAATGCATGATACGCTGCAGTCATGACAGCAGGCACGTCTACACTGACTACAACACGGACGCACAGTCACTCTAAACAACACCATCATACCACACACACATGAAACCAAGATTCTAGGTGTCACTTACAGCACTTTCATGTCTTTCGGGCCACACATACAGGACATAAAAACAAAATGCAGACTTAGGCTAAACACACTCAGAACCCTCACAGGAACAACATTCGGACAGAACAAAGAAACCCTCACAGGAACAACATTCGGACAGAACAAAGAAACCCTCACAGGAACAACATTCGGACAGAACAAAGAAACCCTCACGCAAGTGTATAAACAATACATACGCTCAGTGCTGGACTATGCAAGTCCAGCCTGCATGGGCAGCCATAATTTCACCCACATTGCACAAGCACCTACAAACCATGCAAAGCACAGCCCTCAGAATCGCACTTGGCAGCACCCAAACCACACCATCCAGTCACGTCCATGCAGAAACCAAAGTCATCTCTATGAAAGAACACCTAGACATGAGAGGCGCCCAATTCCTTGCATCAGCACTCCACAACCCCCTCAGTTCCTGCCATTACTTTTTGTACCTACCCCCCACACCCAGACATATTGCCAACACTCCATACAACTACTATCTCACAATAATTAATTCCATAACTCCGCCCACAGAACCAGCCAACTTCATTAAACACATACACACGCATCTAAACCGGAAAGCACTCTTAAATCTAACAATCAACAGCATCATTGACGACATACCACCAGACAGCAGCTATACAGAACAGCAGTTACACCGTGCAGACAGGGTGCACCTCAGCAGATTCCGCTGCGGTCACCATCCCTTGCTAAACTCTTACAAACACCGCCTGGACAGCACTCAAACGGACCTGTGCCCCCAATGTCATGCACTCCCCCACACCGTCAAGCATCTTCTGATGGAGTGCCTGGAGCTGGCAGCACCCAGGCTCCGGGCAGGCATAACATCCATCGCGTAGCTATGGTCCGAGCCCGGCTCGGGGGCGGCTTTCCTGCGCGGCGCGGGCTTCCTGGCGTGACCGGGGCTCTGGGAACATCAACAACAACAACAACACTGATGCTCTCCATTAACGGCAGTTAAATGTAGTTACATTCCTCATAACTTTTCAAATTGATTCAGCTTTAGTGTCAGTTGGGGAACGAAACAGCTATGAATATTTACTAAACATTAGAACAGAACTCTTTTTAGCTGAGACAGATCGGCTGCAAACTAAATTATTCTGAAACGCTGCATTACAAAACTTTAGTGAGCAGCGAAGCGGGGCAACCAGGTCACTATTATTCAAGTATTTATTCAAAGATTTATTTATTATAACTTTAACGATTCGCCAGTGGACCAAAGCCGCCGGCACGAACATTCGACCTAATGAGGTACAGTTTGGCCGAGTCTGCGGTGATAGGCGATGCCAACTGCAAATATCAATGCAATTAAAATTAACGCACCGTTCATATTTAATTTTATATTAATATCATGAAAGAATTTCCACGCATTTTACGAAACCTTTTCCGGCTCCACATTACTGGACAATTAACGTCTCCTTCTTTTTTTGGGGTTGCAATAATATAAATAAATGTGCATGAGGAACACAAAGTGATAACGAATGACTCACGATCACCGTAGCATGACTCACGATCACTGTAGCATGACTCACGATCACCGTAGCATGACTCACGATCACCGTAGCATGACTCACGATCNATCGAGGCAGGTTCTCAAGGCCGCCACTCGGTTGACGCATCCGGCCATGTTCGACGACCAAGGCACTAAATCAGTCCATGATCTTGGCAAATAAATAAGTGGCGGACTGCAGCGCCAGTGGTGAATCTCGGGGCTTGTCTCGCCGCTATACCACGCGGTAGCGGCGTCCAGCCACGCGTGTTACCTTTCCAGAGTGAGTATTATCTAAATAATTCATTTAGAATGTTCATTTATCAATGAACAAACAACACTATTCCGTCCGTGTATTCATAATACACAACTCAGCCGAAAGATTTTTGACGGTGCTCGAGGAAAAATTAGTATAATCTGGGATACGACTGCATAATTCTTGATTTGAATAACTCGAATGCGCTACTATCAGGATTATTTAGGATAATCTCACTTATTACGCCGGTGTTTCTAACATATGCATAACCACTGAACATTTTATTGATGTCGTTACCATCCCAGAAATTTCAAGACAAACTAAATTATTCTATATAATTTTATATACGGCTCAAATTGTATATGAATGCTTCGCCGACAGCGAGTCTATGGGCAGAATTAGCAAACAACTTTGCTGAGAATGTAATAAAAACATGATCGATTTTTGGGCAATTGGCAACTGTCTACTTGAGAGGCCTTTAATTCCCCATGACGCAGTAAATACGATCATAAAAATACGTGGATTGATCTGTCCGCGTGCGCGCAGGTGCGATGTTACACAAATTCACAAATTACTTGTCACGATTCACAACAACACGATTGAATTCAACAGGAGATTGAGGAGATTCAACACGATTCACAAATTACTTGTCTCCTGACCATCAGGAAGTTGGGAGCAAATGGCAAGTCATCGATGGAGGATTTTGTGATACCAGGGAAACTCTGCGTCAGCCGCAAGCTGACAGGATCATTTTAGGAGAATAGACTTGTAACAAATTCATGGAAAAAAACATGGGTAACTTACTAAAATTTAGTCGCTCATTGGTGCCAACTCAGGCCATCTAGACTCGACAAGCTGTCTTATCTTCATATACTTGTTATGAGAGCCTAGATCCAGGGAATAGACATGCATACATGGGACAGGCTACTGAGGCTATAATGCTGGGCTCAGGACTGGTCTGATAAACATGGGAAACGATTTGTTGAAATATCAATTTAGCCCTGCATGTGATACATAATCGTGACAGTGCGTAGGAGATACATTGATTAATTACTTAGATCCCTGTCGAAGGCATTTATATCCCTCTTCGCAATCAAATGATAGGGCTTCCAATTTTTTTACCCGTGGTAAAAGCGACGCATACTACTTTTTAAGTTGGATAAGGTACCAATGCTAGAATGCGTAGGACAGCGCATACGCAATGAAAGCATCGTTATGGTAATACTTAATCTCACTTATTTCTTTGACTGTATCGTTTAATGAATTTAGAAGACGAAGGCGGGTACGTAACCGCGGGTACGTTCGTGGACCGCGCATTGAGTATAATCACTCGTTGGCAACCCCGAGGCTAGTTACTAAATCACTCGTTGGCATTCCCGAGGCTAGTTGCCACGTGTGCGACGATGCGTTTGTTAGCGGCGGGTCTGTAGGGAAATACGAGAAAAATTTATGAGTATACCAAAAAGTTCAATTTTCTTTGTGTAGAAAAGTTTCATTCCATAAATTGAATGCCAATAGAAATGCTAAAATAAATTAATCCGAAACTTATTTACCTCATGAGACGCATCTGCCATGTTATATAATATATTGTTCTGCGATAATATAACAAATAAAATACATTAAAGCTTCCTCCGTTCAATAACAACTGTTGAATGTGGATCAAGAATTATTTATGCGCAATTAGTTTGTAGAAGAAAAATTCAAGTAACTTCGAAGCACTGAGATGCATTCCCATAAAGAATATCATTCACCAAGTTATCGCTATGATATAATTGGCTGAGTCGCCAGTGGAGCACAATCGCCGGCATAAACATTCGACCTCACGAGGTTAGTTTGGCCGAGTTATTCAATGATTTTAGCAAAGGGAAATATGCTTCGTTTTAAAGAATATTTTAATATCTAATGCTTCTTCATGACCGAGTGCTTGAAATATCCGCGGCTGTCGGACAAAGGCGCCTCATCAAGCCGCTGTTGCCGATATAGGGCAGCAGCGATGCCCAAACTTTGTCTTGTGAATCAATTCGAGTTTCGTCGCCAGATATTGTGAGATCCCGAAGCTCGTAGGCAGGCATTACTGAGGGTTAGGCTTCATTATCCCGCTAAGGTAAGGCTTCATTACTACAAGCCTACTCAAGCCTACAGGCGTTATTAACGATGTCGCTGCGATGCTGATTATAACCTGTATGCTATTTAGAGCACGAAATCAAGCTAAACAAACCTGTCGCACCGCAGTGAAAACCATTGAAAAAAATATTGCCAAAAATGCAAGACCGAACCTGGAAGCCATTTTTGTGCGCCAGTTCGAAGTGTAGGGACAAAAACGGTATTTCTGATTGACGCAAGTTTTACTGCTCTATATTGCGCCATAATAACCCAAGATGCTTCGCTGCGCTTAGTTTCAAAAATATACCCGAAGAGGGTAAATTTATCATCCCTGCATGGAATCGACGTTGTTTCATATGCATAATTACTGAATACTTTGGCAAGCGAGGAGCTTCATAAGGTACTTGTATCCCAGACTAAACTATTCTCGCCCCTTCTCCCGCCGTCACAAACACTATATTACGCATATCAGTTCAGTACCATGACTACGAGTACATAATAAAATTTGTGAGTTTATTAGTGTATTTAACGCAACTTACTCTGGAATCAAAAAAATATCTAGTTATTATTAAAAATAGATATTGGTTGCTTGATGTCTCCTCCCAGCCCACTCGATGTAGTAAAAATTTTAGTGTAACAATGCATGTATCCTATAATGTCTTCTTTAGTACAAAAGTCATGAAAGACTTCTTTCATATTATTATTCGGCAACATGAATAACACCCGCATGTTCAAGTGAGCAATGAAAATAAATGATGACATGCGATGAGGGTTTGAATTTTTATGAAAAGAGAAAACTTGGGTGTAAAATAATCGAGTACCTCTCAGGTAAAATTTCATGGGCTGAATTTCCTAAAATACACCTAAAAGTTAAATATATATCTGTCCCGGCGTTAAAGCATGGGAATATGATGTAATATAATACATAATCAATATGTAGTTGATGATTATTTCTGTTACTGATATTTAGCCGATCAAAACGCTCAAGAAATAAAACATCAGTCAGGTGCTGAAATAATAATCATTAGCGAAGCAAATTTCCTATTTCGGTTTGTGCTTCTTCATATGACCGGAAGATGAGAATTTCAGCGGCTTCTTGCATATGGCGCCTCATGACATAATTAATGGGATTAATTCATTATTAATTATAACATTAATTTAATAAATACATAATTCTTTATTTATTTAATGCCTACTTTATTATAGACGAGTGCTTTCGATGCCTGATGAAATCTACAAATTACTGATCATGGACTCCAGAATCAGCGTCTTTTTCTGTGCCAATAACAAGAAGCAGAGGAGTCATGCAGCGTGTAAATGTGCAATGATTAATCAGAATTTACATACGTATTCAGTAGATTTACCTAACTAGGTAAAAAGAATAACTGAAAATTACTGACAGGTTCGATATCGTGGCAAGCAACTTTATCCTGAACTAACCTCTTCCTATATCTCACAGAGGCTGCTCAAGCAAACATAACAGCCGTCAGCCACAGTTTTAACTCCTAAACAAGCCTTGTAGCAAACGCTTTATATACACATGCTCAGCTAATAGCCACGGAGCTAGGAAGTCACAGACCGCGCTAGAAACATCGCAAGGCATACCCGTGCCTCAACGCCTTGAAGCCACTGTTCCAGCAAATACAAATTAATTGGACTGCAATTTAAGATTAAAAATAATGCAAAGACTTATTAAGGCCAGTTTTATGAAAGATTATTGGTACTTTCCACTATCTAGTCTGAGTTAGACGATCATAGCTCATATTTGTGGCAGCTCTCCCGCGACACCATACATCAGATAGGAGAATACGTTAGTTATAGATAAAATTTGCATTCGTCAGGAGCGATTATTTTGCAATGTTCAGTAGTTATGTATATGTTACTGAACCCTAATGCGAATAGGGGAAAAATAATTCGTAATAAGTAAAATTTTTAATCCATACAGATCAGTTGACTGCAGGGTGTAAGAAACGTTATAGCTCGTGAAATTATATGCCATTGTTAGGGGAGACAAGTAAATCCTTTCATATATAACGGGGCTAAGCGAGCGCCACCTCAAACCGGACGTCTTCTAAAAGCAACGGCTGCGCCACCATTGTATTCACCATGCTGCGCCACTGCAATGCAATATTTCCTGGCATATATCTATCAACTACAGCTACTCCGCGCTATTACGTAATGAGGTTTGCGCACTACCTCACATGAATAACAATAGTTATGTAAATATACATTTTCAAGTATAATTACTCGATTTCACCTCAAGAAATAGTCTGTGTAGAGACTAAAACTACATTAATAACTAATTTTCAACAATATTCATATTACATTTTATTATCGGTAATGATATTAATTGAATTGGAATGGGCATAAATGAGATCTTAAAGTTGACGGGTGTCAGCATTAAAAATGAACGGATGGTAACAAACGAAATTTATTTACAAAGTCGCTACACGATAAATTGTTCTCTCGTTGAGGAATAATGAAACGATGTTGCTTCATTTCAGACGGTTGAGCGCACAGTAGTCTACCGACAAGCGGGTTAAAAGCAATCATGATCAAAAGTTCATAGATATGTATTTTTGGATTACTAAGCACTCCCCAGCAATGGCTTAGGAATCGA